>NW_024096442.1:0-162042 GCF_016545825.1 Eucalyptus grandis
GTCCTAAGGTAGAATAAGTTTATAATACATTTTTTTTATATGCTTTCTATATCTTTTGTATTTCTTAAATAACTGAATTCCGACTACGGTAACAACAGATTTTCCTTTCAAACAATCTTATGGAAACAAATCATAGTCCAAAAGTACTAAAATGATAAAATACATCGACTATAATGACTACTTTTTCCTAAAAATTAAGAGAAAATACTAATAGTTGCATTTTAATGGGAAGATAATCTCTCTCTTTTCCTTTCCATTAGTTGCATTTTAACTGATTAAGCTTTGGTCAGTCAAATGATAGTTGATAATGATAATGACCAGCTCGTCAATCACGCTCGATCATGAGTCTTCTGCGTACCTTCCAAGTTGGGTGACCTTAGACTTTGTGGGCATTGGTTGACTTCAAGTCAACATCTGGAATGCCATCTAGATGGATATATGATCAATCCCTTATGACACGCACTTGCACAGACACAAATTAAAGAACTTGGGTGATGGACGCCAACATCTTGACTAATGAAGCTTATAGCATTCGAAAATGCGCAAGTATGCTTGGAGACAAAAACTGAGTTATAATAATAGGAGTATCGCATATGCTTCATCATAGCATTCTTGTCGCTTTATGTGTCTTCCCCTTTTTTTCAATCACCTTTTGATTTTGAATACATAACCCTTATATGAATGAAGATCTTGCATATTCTAAAATCTACCATGGAGTTTCTAGAGGAGACTTGTGTCAGCACCCAACTGACATTTTGAAGTGAAAGGCTTAAATTCTTGATAAATGAGTGATGACCGTTTTGGGTGCGAAGTCCCCATCATGCCTTTATTTCAATTACAATCCACATTCTGTCAGATTTCATTTTTGCCTTATGATCATGCGGCAGAAATTTTATTGATGATGCCTCAAGTGGGGACTTTTATTATGTTTATGTCGGTGCTCTTATGCCTCTAAGCTATACCGAAACGCTGTTGAGAACCATAGTTTGGAAAAAGATGAACAGTAGGAAAGAATTTAGGAATAAAAAATGAACAAAAAAAATAATCAGAAAAATTAAGCTAAAATGGTGTAGTTTCAATTAAAGTTGTTCGTGTTAGGTCACCAGTCGTGCCACGTAGGGTGGCCGATGATGATTGGATGCCACATCAGCAATTTCAGCGAAAATTAACCGGAAATGCTATATTGAAGTTTCACGCAAAGGGTTATGATTATATTGGAACAATTGAAAGATTTAAGTATATTAGAATCCATACAATAGGTTTATAATTGAAAAGATAATTTCCCCGAATATAAATGCCCAAGTTATATCTTACTGCCAAAAGAATTCTACACCTCAGTTGCAAACTGTTCCATGTTTGGTCATTTAGATTTCTAATCAAGATATGAATGAATATGATATGATATAAAATCGAGGGGATTTTAATATATCATATCTATTGTTCGGTGATTATAGTAATAAAGTCGGATATATTCACATCTATCGTACATTGATTGGTATAAACGACACATTAGTCAAAATGAACAAATAATTTTATAAATTGAGATAGTAAAAATCTCTTGCGACATTCTCACTTACTTTATGTTATTTGATTTTTTATTTTTTTCCTCTCTTTTATTAATTTATTTCTCTTTTATTTTTCCCCTCCCATCGTTCTCTAATAAAAATTTATTAAATAATAGACTATACTAATATAACCAAAATACTAAAATACCTAAAATGTATAATAAATATATATTTGTATTTATATATTGAAATTATTTTATAAAAAATAATTAAATTCGAATATATAAAAATAAAAATAAGATTAAATTAAAATAACTAATTTTTTTTTTTTTATTATTTTGAATTTCTTATGTTAGAATTGAGATATTATTTATATTGAGATAATTTTAATGAATTGGCAATGCAGTCAACAGTTGATGGTTGATATTTTCTCATTCACTGAATGGCATTCATTACTGATTTGTCTGTAGAAAAATTAAAAGAAAAAGAAAAGAGAAGCCCTTCAAAAGATTTGAAAAATCAACGCATTCTTATAAAGAGGTTATTTCTAATTAAATGCTGAATAATAAGTAATTACTTAATTACTTATGTTAACTCATACTAGAATAATAACTGTGAAATCTTTAATAAAAAGATGTGTAATTTCTTATGTCTCAATAGTTGAACATAAATTCATGTGTTTGCTTCATGTGGCAAGAATCATGTATCCATGTTATGTGATGTGGCACTACATGGTCTATTATTATTGGTCAAACTTTGTTTGACTCGTTAAATATAATATACATATTATAATCTATAGTTACATGTAAGTAAGTATTATGCATTAATTGTATCAATTAATTATTAGTCATTTTTTATAAAATGAGAAATACTCAATTTCATAGTAAGTGCGGAGAGAAAATTATATGAATGCAGTGCTAAAAGAGAATAACATTTTCCTAGCAAAAGTTGTGACATCCTAAATTTTATATGAAATGGGCATCTTGCCGGCGCGTCTATGGTCCCTTTTTTCTGAGCCGATCACTCATGAGTTAACCAATCTATTGGGTGAAGCTGTTGAGGGATATAACCGCGGTAAAATCCCTAAAAGCTACCTGATAGGTCGGATCGAACTAAAATCGCGTTCGATCGATTTTAACCACAAAATAGAATTCGGTTTTAGCAATCGGACGTTCGAGCATGTCACGGTTTATGTATAGGATGCCGTCTTGTCTTTTGGAGAAATTCCATTGAATTTGGGATTTTTATAGAAAATCGTGTCGGGAAATTCAGAAAATGAATGGAAATTCGGATTGGCCAATTTGAAAGGATTTTTGGCATCTGGTGTGATTGAATTGATGAATAGAAGTTGTTTGGACTTTTTCTGAATTCAAATTGGACCTCAACCGAATTTGTTTGTTTAGAAAATTGGATTCCGAAGAAAAATGAATTAAAATTCGGAATTGAAGAAAACGGCCGTTTTGTTGCCAGAGATTTATTATTCGAGGGGAATCTTGTGCAAGAAAGCAAGTGGGGATCAAGTACCTTAGCCTGGGAATTTTCAGGGTTCAAATTGGACTAGACAAGAGCATTTGAGACTAAGAAATTTTGGTTATGAGACTTTCTTTTAATTTTTCCTTTCTATCTCTATTTTCCTCTTTTGGCCGATGTCCCCACGCCTATTACTCTCTCTCTCTCTCTCCTCGTGCTAAATTTTCCCCTTACCGACGTCTCTCTCCCCCCTGCCGTATCTCATTTCCCCTCCTCTCTCGATTGCTTTGATTTTAGTCAAAGCTTATCTCTATTTTTTCTGCTTTATTTGACCGATACTTTCATCCACACACTTCTATCTTCCTCTGCACGTCTTGGAGCTTCGGTCTTTGCTTTGCTTTCGTTCTTCTCTTTTATTATTCCGCCCGAATTCTGCAGCATCATAGAAGTGAAGCTACGATCCACCGAGCGTTCCTCATGCAGCCATCCACCGAATTTCAGTCAACATCCTTGCAAGTAGAGCTCATTTGTTGACCGTGTGAAGCCGCCACTCACCCAGCAACAGCTTCAGTGTCGTGTCTTCATCCCCTGCCCCATTTGCTGCCACCAAAGACCCCTAGCAACGTCCACCGTGTTGGAGAAAACTTCATTGAGTGTTTTGAAGCTGACAAAATGTTTCCATCAGTCTAGTTTGAAGACTTGTAGACTCAAGACTTAAAGTCTATCATCATTGACAGTTTCTAGACCGTCGAAGAAGACTTATCTAGAACTGAGTATTTCGTTAAGGATTTTATTCTATCGACTGAAGAAGATCTCTTGGCTAGATATAGCATATCGGAATCCATTATTCAAATTGAGATTGATTCAAGGATTTTGGATCCGTTAATTGGCGAAGTATACTTGGAAGGTTTTACTTATGGAAACCTAGATCCTGATTGTATGGGCGAGCAGAATTGGTGGGCTATCGTCATATTCCTTAAATAACTCGAAATCTCCCTAATTGATTCTGTCCAACGGGATGATTGGAAGAACTCCTTTGGAAAGTGCCAATGGGTGTGATGGCATGAAGGAGTATATAAGGAAGACGTTCCAGTTATTCGAGTGTGTGCGCGATAGAGAAATTCCAAAGTCTGAAGCTCCTTGTTCTTTGTCAATTTGATTGTTGAACGTGAACTTGTACTCAAAATAGAGTTTATATTTCTGAGAGACCTTGAGGAAGTGTAGCAGAGTCTCTACGTTGTGAATCAAGGAAGAGCTATACTGTAACAACTCTTTTGATTCTTAGTGAAATCCAACCGGCAGGCTGTCAGTGCGGAAGAGTGGACGTAGGCTTGGATAGCTCTTTTACTTTGATCGTAATTCTATTTGATTATTAGAGTCTAATTTTCTTTTCATAATCCATTGTTAAGTAGCGTTGATTTAAAAGCAAAATTATATACTTTACTCTGCAAAATTTGTTTTCGCACCTATTCACCCCTCTCTAGGTGCTCGTACTAGCTTTCACAATTGGTATCAGAGCCTGTGTACTCACTTAAGTTGAAGTGTTTTTACTTCAGAGTTAACGATCCATGGCTAGTATGTTGGCTTCAGGTCTGGTTGAAGGCCAAAGTAATACCAGACTGCCTTATTTTGATGGAAATGAATACAACATATGGAAAAACAAGATGAAGGCATTCCTAAGATCAAAGAATCCTCTCGGAATGGGACGTGGTAGACAAAGGAATCATTCCTAAAGCTGCAAACAGCAGAGAAAAGAGGGAAAGAAGCTGTTGAGTCCAGTGAAATGACTCAAGAAGAGATAACCAAGAGACAAGCTCTTGATGCAAAAGCAATTTATTCCTTATATTGTGCATTATCTCCAACTGAATATAACAGAATATCTTCTTGTCAAACAGCTAAAGAAGTCTGGGATAGATTGCACATCACCTATGAAGGAACCAATCGAGTGAAAGAAACTAGAATCAATATTCTGCTCGGTCAATATGAAGCGTTCAAGATGAAACCAGGAGAATCTATCACTGACATGTTTAGTCATTTTACAGAAATCGTGAACGGTCTTGAGTATCAAGGTCAACCAATCTCTGGACCCATGAAGGTTAACAAGTTATTGCGTGGACTGTCCAAAGATTGGAATCACATAAATACCTCAATAAAGGAGATACAAAGAATCATGCCACTCTCTGTTGACGAATTGATTGGCACTCTTCAGTCTTATGAAGTGGAGCAAATCAACGAAGATGAAGATCTCAAAGGTAAGAAATCCATTACATTAAAATCTAATGATGATTCTGATGTCATAGATTTTGAAGACGATATGGACGATGAAGAGCTTGCTCTCATGATAAGAAGGTTCAGAAAACTGAACAGAAGGGAAGAAGATTCAATCCAAAGAAACAAAGCTCTCAAAAGCTACAAAATAAATCAGCGAGGATGATAAATCCAACAAGAATGTAGTCTCGCTTTGAATGCAAGAAAAAGGGACACATCGGACTCCAACTGTCCCCCCTGAAGAGAAAGAAAGGAAAAGCTGAGAAATATCGAAAGGCACTTCAAGCAGAAACTTGGAGTGATACCGAATGTGAGGAAAGTGATGATGATTATGCTAATATTTGTCTCATGGCACAATCAGACTCAGATTCAAGCTCTGAGACAGACTCAGACTTAGACAGTGAAATCGAGGTAAGTAATTTAAAAATTTCTACTAAAGTCTCTAAATACATTGATGAATTGTGTCTTAGTCTCAAAACCTCTCTCAAAAGGATTTCCGAATTTAAAAAGGAAAATTCTGCATTGGAGCAACAAGAGATTATTTGGAAAGAAAATGTCAACAATTTAGATAAAAGTGTTATTATTTTGAAAGAAAATGCAGACAATCTTTCAAAAGAAAATGATTTTTTGAAAAATGATATCTCAAGTATTTCTAAAAGGTTCTCTATAGGGTATGAGAAATTAGAAAAGATTCTTTCAGCACAAAGACCTTACTTCAACAAATCAGGTTTGGGAATGACTGTTGAAACCATTCCTTTAATTAATTTTCCTAAGATAAAGGAAATAATTAAACAAAGACCTACAAAAGATTCTTACAAAAATCATTTTCAAAAAGTTTTTGTAAAACCTGTAGGCCGTAGTGCTCTAAAATGTTCTAAGTGCAATAGATCATATCATTTTGAGAAAGAATGTCATATAGTTTGGAAACCTGTTAAGAAGGTTTGGGCAAAGACCGTATATTACACTAACACCAATGGACCCAAGAAAATATGGGTACCAAAGAAAGCTTGAGTTTTTTTTTTTAAATGCAGGTCATTATCAAGAAAAATGTTAAATGGTACTTGGATAGTGGATGCTCGAGACATATGACAGGAGACTCAAATTGTTTCATAAAACTTATGCAAGTTAATGGTGAAAAAGTCTCTTTTGGAGGAAATAACAAATGCAGAATTGTAGGATAAGGAACCGTAAAGATTGGAAGCCTCACGATCAGTAATTTTCCTTAGTGGAATGACTCAACTACAACTTGCTGAGTATCAATCAGCTGTGCGACACAGGTTTCAAAATCAACTTTCAAGAAGGAATATGTTCAGAAACCAGTAAAAACTCCTCTCAGATTTTCACGGGGCGAAGACATGGGAATATCTACCTCTTGGATATCAAACCAGATAAAACCCAATGTCTAATCTCAATTCAAGAGGAAGCAAACTTATGGCATAGAAAACTTGGGCACATCAACATGAAGCAAATAGCCAAAATTTCAGCAAAAAAGCTTGTTTGTGGACTACCTAAACTGACATATCAAAATTCTGATCTATGCACACCATGCGTGTTGGGAAAACAGGTAAGAAATTCATTCAAACCAATAAATCAAGTGTCCACTAATCGTGTACTGCAGTGTTTGCATATGGATCTCTTTGGACCAACCAGAACTCAGAGCATTGGAGGTAAGAAATATTGCCTAATAATTGTGGATGATTATTCACGATTCACTTGGGTATATTTCCTGGCAAGTAAGTCTGAAACATTTTCTTATTTTATAAAATTTGCTAAGAAAGTCTAAAATGAGAAATGGTATGTTATTTCAAGTATACGAACAGATCATGGAGGTGAATTTGAAAATCAAGACTTTGCTAAATTCTATGATGAATCTGGCTTTCAGCATGTGTTCTCTTCACCATATACTCCAAAGCAAAATGGAGTTGTGGAAAGGAAGAATAGATCACTGCAGGAAATGGCTAGAACTCTTTTAATTGAAAGTAACATTTCCTCTCGTTTTTGGGCTGAAGCAGTTTCTACAACGTGCTATATTATTAATAGAGTCTTCTTAAGGCCTATTCTGGAGAAAAATCCCTATGAGTTATTCAAAGAAAAGAAGCCAATTGTTTCGTATTTTCATGTGTTTGGATGCAAATGTTTTATATTGAAAAATACAAATGATCGAGTTGGTAAGTTTGAAGAAAAATCAGACAAAGGCATTTTCCTTGGATATTCAATCACTAGTAAAGCTTACAGAGTATTCAACAAAAAGACTCAATCTGTAGAGGAATCGATGAATGTCAAATTCCAAGACTTTATGCAAAATCAATCGATTCAGACTCAACCTGAAGAATCTGAACCTGCTCCAGACTCTACAAAGTCTAAATCTCCAAAAGCAACTCGACTTGGAAGACCAAAGCAACAAATGATCATTGAAGAACCAAATGAAGAAAAAGATCAACAGTCTGACAAATCGACTAGCAACTGGAAGTACAAGTCTAGTCATCTCAAAGATCTCATTATTGGTGATATTAATGAAGGAATTCGCACAAGATCCAAAAGGTGTGAAGAGTCTAGTGCTGTGGCTCTTATTTCTGAAATAGAACCCAAGAGCATAGAAGAAGCTTTATCTGATGAAAGCTGAATTGAAGCTATGCAAGAAGAACTCAGGTAATTCAGCATCAATGACGTCTGGGAATTGACTCCTAAACCAAAAGGTAAATCTATCATTGGAGCTAAATGGGTTTTCAGGAACAAGATGAACGAGAAAGGAAAAGTCGTAAGGAACAAAGCAAGACTCGTGGCTAAAGGATATACGTAGGAAGAAGGGATAGACTATGATGAGACTTACGCACCAGTAGCAAGGTTAGAAGCAGTTAGATTATTACTTGCTTTTGCTTGTTATAAGAATTTCAAGTTATTCCAAATGGACGTCAAAAGTGCTTTCCTAAATGGATTTATCCAAGAAAAAGTCTATGTGGAACAACCCCCTGGTTTTGAAGACCCAAGGAAACCAGACTATGTATTCAGACTAAAAAATGCTCTATATGATTTAAAGCAAGCACCTCGAGCTTGGTACGACAGACTAAGTAAGTTTTTAATCCAAAATGGCTTTATTAAAGGTAAAGTAGATACTACACTATTTATCAAAAGAGAAAGCAAAAGCTTTTTACTTGTTCAAATTTATGTTGATGATATTATTTTGGATCTTCTAATGAAAATCTGTGCAAGAAATTCTCTAAGTCTATGCAAGATGAATTTGAAATGAGCATGATGGGTGAACTAACCTTCTTTCTCGGGCTTCAAGTGAAACAACTGAAGGAGGTAACTTTTATTCATCAAGAAAAATATGCTAAAGAACTTGTCAAAAAGTTTGGACTGGAGAATTGCAAAAAAGATCGATATACCAATGTCAAGTTCCTTGAAGCTAGACAAAGATGAAAGAGGAAAGAAAGTTGACCATAAGCTATACAGGAGTATCATTGGTTCACTTCTTTATCTTACTACTTCTAGACCTGACATTCTGTTTAGTGTTTGTATTTGTGCCAAATTTCAATCAGACCCCAAAGAATCTCATTTAAGTGCTGCAAAACGTATTATCAAATACATTGCCTCAACCTCAAATTTAGGTCTCTAGTATCCTAAAGAAGGAGACTTTACTCTTCTTGGATATTCAGATGTAGACCTAGCGGGATGCAGAGTTGATAGAAAGAGCACCTCGGGCACCTGTCAATTGCTTGGTAACAGGACAGTATCTTGGTTTTCAAGGAAGCAAAGTACCGTAGCCCTTTTTATAGCAAAAACAGAGTATGTAGCTCTTGGAAGTTGTTGTTCACAAATTCTGTGGATAAAACAACAGCTAAGAGACTTTGGAATTGAAGATTCGTGCACTGAAATCAAATGTGACAACACCAGCGCCATCATCTCACCAAGAATCCAATTCTTCATTCAAGAGCAAAGCATATAGAGATTCGACATCATTTCATTAGAGATCATGTTCAAAATGGAGAAGTCTCGATTCAGTTTATTGATTCAAAGAATCAACTGGCGGACATTATTACAAAACCTTTGGAGAAAAATCAATTTGAAGTTATTTGTTCCAGACTCAATATCTTAAAGTCTGTGGAAGTTCAGACCCAGGGCTAAAAGTCTAAAGACACTTAGTTTCTGACGATCAAGATTTACGACTGTAAGTTATTTCTATTTTAGAAATTTATCTCTCGGATAAAATCTCGAAAAGGTACGATCATCTATTAATCTGTAATTGATTGATGTTATATTCCCCACTTTACGTGATTATTGCAATCTTTCCTTTTCGAAAAAGAAATTTTTTTTGAAATGACAGTTATCTATTTTTTTCAAAAAGGCAGTTATTTTTGAAAAAGCATATTTATTTTTCCTTTTACATCATTCCGTATGTTTCGCTTTGATTGCTTTATATACTGTTGGTTTTTCTCGGTTCTACACACAAAATCGTAAGAAAGCACAGATCTTCAACTTCTCTTTTCTTCTCTTGTTTAATCCTCGAAAAGTTTTCACCTTTCTTGCGAAACAAGCTTGGAATCTCTCAAAGACTGTGAAGAATGTCATCTCAAAGAAAGTCTTCAAGGATCGCGAACAAGGGACCACATCAAATGCGTGAGGGTCCTACGCATTTTGACCTCACCGAGAAAGAGAAATCTCCTAGACAGCAGCAGAGCCCACAACATTCTCAGCAGCGTCCATCTCCTCCATCTAGACCTTATAATATTGATCATCAAACAGAGGAAGAAGTCATCGAAGATGCAGAAGCCGTAAGATCTCAAAAGCCCGCTTTTATTTTTAAGCTTTACTGTGCTTTGAAGAAGGGTGGTACTCCCTTGAACTATATTGATGAATTCTTGAAAGAGAAAGGGTATAAAAATGAAACCCACTTTTTACGCATAATGGAACGATTGTGAATTGCTCCCGTGGGATCAGCAGAAGAAGCATTTGCAAATATCCCAAGCGATCCACGTATTGGAGGGCTGAGTCAACCTGATGGGAATGATGATGATAAGATGTACACTCATTTTAAGCCTAGAATGGGTGTTGCGGCGAAAATTTGAAGCAAAAGGACAGATTTGTTTCGCTCGGAGGAACACAAGTGACTGTACTCTAAGTTGCTAAAGCATGGTGTGATTAACCCTAGAAGTGTGGACTTTGATTTTCTTGATTCTCTGAATGTTAAGCTGCGAGAGAAATTCAATCTTTTTCAACTAGAACGGTTTTGTTCTGAAACGACAGAGACTCATGCTGAACTCACTGCTTACTTCTATTCTAATTTAAGTTTCTTGGATGCGAATAGATTCTCTTTCATTGTTCGAGATAAGGACTATGTAGTTGACATGGATACATTGGCTGATGTGATTGGGGTTGAAAGAGGAAATTCCAACCAATCGTGTGTCTATTGGACGTGCGACGGTAGAGCTAGTTCGAGATAGAATGGCGGAAGGAAAGATTTCATATTTGAGGATGAATGCCTCAAATATTTTTCTTCACAAGATAGTGATCAACTGCCTCAAACCCAAATCAACTTCGAAGACCAATGTTTCAAACTCGGAGGCAAAGCTGATGTATGCCATTAACGCTGGCAAAAAGTTCTCTCTTCCACACACTATCATGTTCCACATGTACAAAACAATGGTGAAAGACAAGGGACAACTTCCTTACTCAGCACTTGTCACTAAGTTATTCAGACATTTAAACATTCAGCCTCCATGATTCTATGTGTTTGAACATGCGATCAAATGGTGGTGGGAACTGAAAATGGTCTCCAAAATGCGTCTGAAGGAATTTAACAAGGCTTTGGAGCGATTCAAGGAGAAAACCCCTGTCAAGACTCACCCAGTCTCTTCGGCTGCAAAACGGAAAGGGAAGGAGCCCATGGTTGCTCCATCCAAGAAAAGAAGAGCACTCATCTTGGAGGATGAAGAGGATGAGGATGATATCACAATTTATGCTCTTGCATTGAAAAACTTAAGTCGTTTTGTTCTAGAGATAGAGGAGAGACAGGATCAAGACAAAGAAGAGATTGAACAAAGGAGTAGAGAGAGAAAATCAATGGAGAAAGAAGCAGAGGAAGAAAGGATTGCGGAAGAAGAAGAGGGTAGAGGTGAACAAGAGGAAATAGAGCATGAAGAGTACTTCTCACTGCCTAAAGGCAATGAAACAGAACTTGCATCATCAAATCTGAGTGATTGTGCTGACTTTCCATCATCTACAATACACCTAGTCGTGCGAAGCTAGTACTGGGATCCGATAATTCAGCAGAATTTTATGCCTCTCAATTCCCTGAGGAAGGCCATGAGGTTTCATCGCCAAATCTGAGTGATTGTGCTGACTTTCCATCATCTACCAATACACCTACTGATCGTGCAGAAGCTAGTATTCAGACTGATAATTCAACAGACTTTTGTAGAGTGCTTGATGTTCTTATGGAGATGCGAGGCCAAATTTATGCTCTAGGATACGAAGTTCAGAACTTGCAGAATGCAGGTTAAGCCTCTTCAGTTTCTTTGCATGATCAAATTCATGCCCTTGCTCTTCAAGTTCAAGCAAATGCCAAGGGTGAAGATGTGACTCAACTGAAGGAGGATTTTGAAAAACTGGAAGGGAATGTCCAGTCAATGGGAGATTTCCAGCTTGTTCGTGTTCCAAAGCAATCCTAATTCCATTCTCTTTTCATATCTACCTTTTTCATGCTGACAAAAAGGGGGAGAGATGTTGTGCAGATTTGAGATTTGAGATTTAACTCTTGACTCTTTTGATTGACTTTACTTTTGTTTGGTTGTCTGGTTGTGACTGGATTTGGATTTGGATTGTTTGATCGTTTGTTTATTTAAAGCACTACTGGTATTTCATGGCAAAGATAGTTGCTCATTTACATGACTAACTTATTTCCTGTGGATGCAGATTTTAATGTTATCTTTACTAAGTCAATTATCTTTTGTGAGATATCCATGTTTGCTTGAGTATTGTTTTGCAGGTCAAAGATATCCAAATCTACAGGAAAGTTTTGTCACCATCGAAAATGGGGAGATTGTTGGAGAAAACTTATTTGAGTGTTTTGAAGCCGACAAAACGTTTCCATTAGTCTAGTCTGAAGACTTGCAGACTTAAGACTTAAAGTCTATCCTCATTGACAATTTCTAGACCATTGAAGAAGACTTATCTAGAACTGAGTATTTCGTTAATGATTTGATTCTATCGACTGAAGAAGATCTCTTGGCTGGATATAGCATCTCAGAATTCATTATTCAAATTGAGATTGATTCAGGGATTTTGGATCCGTTGATTGGCGAAGTATACTTGGAAGGTTCTACTTATGGAAACCTAGATCATAATTGTATAGGCAAGATGGTGGGCTATCGTCATATTCCTTAAATAACTCGAAATCTCCCTAATTGATTTTGTCTAATGGGATGATTGGAAGAACTCTTTTGGAAAGTGCCAACAGGTGTGATGGCATGAATGAGTATATAAGGAAGACGTTCCAGTTATTCGAGTGTGTGCGCGATAGAGAAATTTCAAAATCTGAAGCTCCTTGTTCTTTGTCAATTTGATTGTTAAGCATGAACTTGTACTCAAAAGAGAGTTTATACTTTTGAGAGACCTTGAGGAAGTGTAGCAGAGTCTCTACACCGTGAATCAAGGAAGAGCTATACTGTAACAACTCTTTTGATTCTTAGTGAAATCCAGCCAATGGGTTGTCAGTGCGGAATAGTGGACGTAGGCTTGGACTAAGCCGAACTACTATAAACCTTGTGTTCTTATTCTCTTCCCTAAGCTCTTTTACTTTGATCGTAATTCTATTTGATTATTAGAGTCTAATTTTCTTTTCATAATCCATTGTTAAGCAGCGTTGATTTAAAAGCAAAATTATATACTTTACTCTGCAAAATTTGTTTTCGCACCTATTCATCCTCCTCTAGGTGCTTGTACTAGCTTTCACTTTTGCTACAATATCATAAACCATAACAACAAATTTTCCTTTCAAACAATTCTATGGAAACCAATTACGGTCCAAAAGTATTGAATGGACAAAATTCATTGACTATAGTGACCACTTTGAGAGAGAGAGAGAGAGAGAGAGAGAGAGAGAGAGAGAGAGAGAGAGAGAGAGAGAGAGAGAGATACTAGCTGCATTTTAATGGGAAAATAATCTCTCTTTTCCTTTCCATAAAGCACCGGGTGATACTTTTAGGGCGCATTTTAATGGGAAAATAATCTCTCTTTTCCTTTTCATAAAGCACCGGGTAATACTTTTTAGGGCGTGTTTGGTAACGATTATGTTTCAAAGAACAATTTTTGATCGAAATGGTTTTTTTTATTTATTTTGTTCTCCGAAATAATTTATGAGCAAAAGAACGCGTTTGGTAACTCCACAAAATTTTTATTCCCGAGATAGAAATGTGTTTGGTAGGATTCTTAATTTTTTTTTTTGTTTCTTTTAATTTTTAATACTTTTATGATTTTTATTATTTTTCTCTTTTTTTCTTTTTCTTTTTCTCTTCTACTTCCTCCTTCTTTGTTGCCGGTCACTGGCCATTGCCATGGCTAGTGACCAACTAGGCAAGGTCCAACGAGCTCGTCGGAGGCTCGTCTGGCCACAACGAGCCTCGGCCTCACCTATCGAGGTCGAGCCTCGTTGGTGGCTAGGCAAGCCTCTCCAGGCCATCGGTGAGCCTCAACCTCGCCTAGGCGGCGTGAGGTCGGCCTCACCTTGGCTTGGTGAGGCCCAGCCTCACGCCGACTAGGGCTGCGCGAGGCTCGGCCTCGCCTAGCCACCGACAAGGCTCGGCCAGCCACGGTGAGGCTTGGGCCGACGACGCTCTAGTGAGGTCGTCGGTCCTCGTTTGGTTGATCGCTAGCCATGGCCGAGACTGGTGACTAGCCAAAAGGAAGAAAAGAAGAGGAAAGAGAAGAAAAAAATTAGATTTTGGAATTTTTCCCAAGAACAATTTTTTTTTCTATTTCTTGATTCCGTTCTAAATTTATTCTCGGGAACAAAAGAATAAATTTTTGTTTCCGTGAACAAAATATTTACCAAACGGATTTTTGTTCTTTTTTGTTTCGGGAACAAAAGAAAGCAGTCGGTTGTTCTCGGAAGTAAAAACAAATAGGCCTTTATTGACCGAGAGATACTCTGTCCTTTTTTTTTTTTTTTATAGAGCTCTAGATGATACTCACTAAAGAAAAACAAGAAACCAAAAGAAAAAAAAATTGCTTTAAAAAGCCCTCCCCATAAATCGACTCCTCCTTGTAAATCTCTTCATAGTTTCCAATAGCATTGATCCTCCCTTGTTTCTTCTCACCTCACTTTTATATCTACCCACTTTCTTGTGCTTTTGAGTCATGAGTCATGAAACTCGTAAGCATTAGTTATGTAGAGTTTCAATCCCGCCACTTGCTTCTTCGTATTGTTCTTGCACTATGCTTTAACCAAATCTCCTCCATTACCAATGAAACATACATATTCATGCTACTCGCATATAAGGCCGGCATAGCTAAAGATCCTTTCAATATGCTCAACTCATGAAATAGTAACATTGGGTTTTGCCAATGGTATGATGTTACGTGCAGCCGCGGGGGTAAATAGTTTGGTTCAGTTGAGTTTTTTTTGGAAAATCGAACTGATAATGAAATTTATTAAACCGAACCGCATAAAGTTTTTATTCTTTTTCTCTTTTTCTTTTTTTCTTCTTCTTCTTTTTCTTCATTGGTCGGTTGTTGGCCATGGTGGTGGCCGGCGAACGGCCAAAGGTGAGTTGGAGCCTCACCACAAGCCGGTGAGGCTCGAGCTTGCCCGATTCCAGCGAGGCTGAGCTCACTCGACACCGGCGAGCTGGACGAGGCTCAAGCCTCACCGAAGGTTGCTAGTGCCTCGCCAACGTTTAGTGACCTCCGATGAGGCTCGACTTCGCTAGAATCAGGCGAGCTTGAGCCTCGCCAGCTTGTGGTGATGCTCCAGCTCGCCTCTGTCCAGTCATCGGGCACCATTGTGGTTGGTGATTGACTAATGAAGAAGAAAAAGAAAAGAAAGAAAAAAGAAAGAAAAAAAATCACAATAAAGAATTTTTAAAAAAGAAGATTAATACCATGAAAAATCTTAAATTGGTACACTTACGATAAATTTACCTCAAGGCTGGTATACGTGTGACAAATTTAGCTCAAACTAATTTACCTCAAACTAATTTATTCAACCGCCAAAAATCCTAAACTGATACATTTGTGACAAATATACCCTCAGTTAAATTGAATTAATACCACAAAAAATTACAAAAATTGTAACCGTGACAAATAGAGAGTAAAATCGCAAATTGTTAAACCAATTAACTATCACGTGTCATTCAATTTAGTAATTTGACAATAAAATTTAACAGAAACTAACATAGGGTAAATTTGTCACAAATGTACTAATTTCAGTAAATTTGTTAAAGGCAAACAAGTTTAGGATTTTTGATGGTAAAAAATTAGTTTGAGATAGAATTGTTACAAATGTATAAGTTTGAGGTTTTCAAGGTATCAATTCTAAAAATAAAATAAAAAAAAAAAAATATTTTTAGATTTTATCAGTTTGGTTTAGTTAACCAAACCGATTAAAAAGTTTTGGTTTTTAATGAAAACCGAATCGAATGAGAACCGAATTGAAAAACCAAACTTTTTTGTTTGATTTGGTTCATTTTTTGGAAACCTGGCGAACCGGGCGATAAGGAAATTTATTAAACCGAACATAAATTCAATCCAAATTGAAATTGAATTGAACCGAAATCCTGGTTCAGTTCGGTTTTCAATTTTTACTTTTGTTTTTGTATTGTTTTTTTTCCCAACACGCATCCCTTTTAATATATATATATATATATATATATATATATATATATTTAGAAATCTATTTTTTACTCATTTTCTTTCTTTTTCTTCTTCTTCTTCTTCATTGGCCGATCGTTGGCCATGGTGATGGCTGGCAACTAACCAGAGGCAAGTTGATTTCGATGAGGTCGAGCCTCACCGGCCTGTGGCAAGGCCAAGCTTGCTTGACAATGAGCGAGTTGGGCGAGGCTCAAGCCTTGCCAAAGCCTCATCGACTTCCAGCGACCTTAGGCGAGGTTGAAGCCTCGCCTAAGTGGCCAGATTTGGCAAAGCTCGAGCTCACCGGCATAAAGTGAGCTCGTCTCGCCTAACTAGGCAAGGCGGAGCCTCACCACAGTCAACGAGGCTGGACTCACCAGCCTGTGGGAGGCTCCAACTCACCTTTGGCTAGTCGCCGACTCGACATTGTGGCTAGCGGCGGTCAATGATGAAAAAGAAAGAAAATGAAAAAAAGGAAAAATCACAAAAAAAGATTTTTTTTTAATAAAACGAAAAATTTTAAGATTTTATCAATTTAGTTCGATTAACCGAATCGATAAAAACTGAACTGGTTAAAAAAATTCAATTTTTAATGAAAACCGAATTGAGTGAGAATCAAACCGGAAAAAAAAAAAAATCAAACTTTTCGGTTTGGTTCGATTCGATTTTGACACCCTTAGCCACAGCACTAGAGGGTCATGGTCCTAAAATTGCGATCACAAGGATTCTTTGGATCCATCTCTCCTCATATCGAAACCTCACTTAATCGCATATAAAATTAGGAATTAATTGTTAAAAAAAGGAAAAAAAGAAAAAGAAAAAGAAAAGAAAAGAAAGAAAGATTTTTTTTTCTTATTTTATTAAAAAGGTATCGTGTTTTGATTATTGCACATCGTATTGAATGCTCTTTATTTTTCCAAAATTGTCATAAAAAAGTAAAAAAATTCATTAAAAGGTATAAGAAAAATCGAATAAGGCTGGGTAAAGGGTTTTTCTTCGTGCGTGGGCTCGCCTAGCATTCGATGCTTGCAGTTATTTTGTTCTTACTGAGCATAATCGGTTATTCCGCTACAAAGTCGAACCTTGCTTGCTAATTGTGGTATAATTTCATGTCTCCAATAAATGCGAAACTTCCGTTTGGCCGATGCCCTCCGCGTTTCTGACGAAATGTCGGACCAAAATACCTACATCCATTCTTAGTCCTCCTTGCGTTCCTGGATCTTTGGCTTGTCAAATGGGTTTTAGTAGGTCCCCGCTACCACCTTCCGTTTTGTATGTTCATGTTTCAACGTTTTCGTATGCACAGCATCTTTCCAGATAAGCATTCCTTGATTTTGAAAGAAGGTATTTATGGCCGTGAACAGTGGTTGCGAGGTAGACGGACGTAGTTTGCAAGAGGCTTAAATCATTTTATTTTAAGCTTAGATTCTTTTGGTGCTTGGAAAATTAGTTTTTTTTGGCCATCAAAAGAAGCAAGGTTGATGTTCTGGTTTTATGTGGACCTTTGGCTTCGTTGAAGGAGGGGCGAGAGGCTGAAGACGAAGCTGGGTTGAAGGCGTGAGGGGGAAGGGACAAATAAAGAAAAAAAAAGAATAAAGAATAAAAAAAAAAGTAAAAAAGCAAAACCAAAAAATATATATAGATATATAACATCGCAAAAGTTGGCTTCGGGAAGGACCAATGAGCAGAATGTGCAGGGAAAAGGACGAAGTGAGGAAAAGACAAAAAATGAATTACAAAAATCATTTTTAAAATTTTTTAAAAAATTAAACAAATTTTAAAAATGTTTTCCTTTTTAATCCAATGGGTCAGGTCAACGGGCCGGATTGGGTTTACCCGGTCAAGACTTGTTTTACCGAATAAAATAATATTCAATATTAAAAATATATTAAAAATTAAAATTTTCGAAAAATAAAAAAATTCGAAAATAAAAAAAAAATTCATAATATTTTCCGAAAATTCAAAACTCAGAAAACATTAAAAAATTCGACCTTTTTTTTTCTAAAAAATTAAAAAAAGAAGAAGCAAAAATCTAGTTGTTTTTGGGAAAATTTGAAAATTAATTTTTTTAAAATAGAAAAATTCAAAGAAAAAAATTCTAAAAAAATTTAAATTTCCTCGAAGGTTAAAATTAATCTTTGGAGTAATTTTCTCCAAAAAATTGGAAGCCTTTCAATTTGGAATTATGCCTAAGTTTTACTAGGCCTTTTTAATTTTAACTTAGGGTTTCAATTGTCCTTAAAGACGAACATAATTGATTGTGCAATTTTGGTATGTTGATTTTGGCTTCCATTTATTTGAGTTAGTATTAGCATTTATTTTTTCCTTAATGTTAAATATTTTCTCTCCCATGCAATTTATTTAAATGCTTTCCTTGGCTACTAACTGTAATTTTAATGATTGCGTACCTCACATGTTAGCGGATTGGTCTAAAATTAATCCAAACTGTCTCACAAAAATCTTTTTAAAATGAATAAGATTAGGTATCGAAAGGGCACTAATTGATTCATTAGTATAATCAAGTCATCGACCCTAGATTTTTCGGTTGCGTAAGAAGTGAGATACTCTCATGCCTCACTTGATTTCTAGCCGATCCCAATAGACTAGTGGCGATTCCTTATTGCGAAATTCTTAAGAACACCCCAATGTCGTGTGAGGTATGGGCTTGGGAGAGCCCATGCCTAATCATGGGCCTTAGGCCCACCTTTTAGGCAATACTCCTAAACCTATTCCCTTCCCCAAGGGGTAGGTCGCGACACTCAGCTTCTTAAAAGAGATATCGCTAAAAACAATAGCTTAAATCAAGAAATCCCTAAAAAAATCAACCATTTATGCTACATGCATATCCTACAAGTACACAACAATTCATTGGTTGGCAAAATTCCCAAAAACACGTTAGATTGCTTGGACCTAGTTGTCCTCTAGCTTGGGAACAATGAACTAACTAGAAAAATTCCTAGAGAGCTAGGTTCAATGTCAAAGCTATGACAGTTTTCTTTGGGCGAGAACAATTTTGAGAGTGTGCCTTCCTCCATTGGGAAGTTATCTTTGTTAGATATTTCAGTAGTTTTGAAATATTTAGAAATTATTATCTTCATGAAGTTTGTAACGGCCATATAACGGCTTTTTAATTGTCGTATAACGGTCGTCTAACAGCTTTATAACTTTTGATTTTTTTTTATGACTCAGGGAAGCCCCATACGCTGATAGCGCAGTGGAGTAAACCCTGGGGAGGCACGTGAGTCACCACCACCCCTTGTGCCCTGGGTAAGTCACCCTTGCGACGCCCGGAAATCAAACTCCTCCCCTTACGTTAAGGGGAGAAGCTCGCTGCCAGCAGCGCCACCCAGGCGGGTGGTTAACTTTTGATTTATTACTTCATAAACTCTTCATTATTTTATAACGGTCATATTTTTTATTACCAATTGATTTATGATGATCTCCTAACGGCTTTCTCTTTTTCTTGTTTAAATATAAATTAAACTTCAAACCACAATTTTTGAAGATACAATATGTTCTCATATCTTTCCTTTTCTTTTTCTTGGGTTATACACAAAAGTTGTTATGTTTCATTCTAATATTTAGTGTAGAGTATAGAGGAAGGTCTATTGTATCTTGGGATGATAGTCGTTGAAGCCTTACGCACTGAGTTTTGTACTCTGAGGAACATAATTATCCTTAAGGATAGTGCTTAAATGCCTCAAATACTTTTTTTTTTCTAATATTTTGTAATGTATTTCCAATAATAATTATTATTTTATGTATCCTGATATTTTCTAACAATCTTCACTTCGGAGGAGCTTTATTTAACCCAGAACAACTTGCGCGGGTTCATTCCCCATGTTCTAGGCCACTTGACAAACTTGAAAGTGATTAGAATTGCAATTAACAAATTGTCAAGTACGATTTCATCTTCATTACTCAATCTCTCTTCACTCGTTGTGTTTGAAGCTGGATACCATCGGATATAAGGGACTTTCCTTTTAAGCATAGGCCTCAAACTCCCAGATCTTGAATATTTAAGCATTGGTTGGAACCAACTTGAGGGGCCAATTGCTCTATCGATATCGAATTGCACAAACCTACGCTTTCTTCAACTTCAAGTTAATAGATTTTCTGGAAAAGCACATTTTTTGGAAAATTTGTATAAGCTTAGTAGGTTTTGCATAAGTTTTAATCAGCTTGCAAGTGGAAAACCCGAAGACATGAGCTTCCTTTGCTTCTTAACTAATAGCACCAAAGGAGAGATCATTGCCTGTGGGGCAAACAATTTTTGTGGGGTGTTACCTAAATGCATAGGTAATTTATCCACCACTCTCACAAGATTTTATTTAGGTGACAATCAAATTTGTGGTGAGATTATAAAAGAAATAGGAAATTTATCAACTTAAAACTTTTGTTAATGGGTTCTAACCAATTTTCAGGTGTTATCCCCTCAAATTTAAAGACTCTACAAGATGTAGAGATGTTGTATTTACATGATAGCAATCTAGGAGGGACTATGTCACGCCCGATCCTCCGAGTGCGTGCCCATTCCTCAGCGGTCGATTAAATAGTGACATCTCAGGATGCGTTGCCGACCCATTCATTTTAATGCGCATGCGAAATGAATAATTAAATCCCCAGACAACAACAAAATGAGATAGAAAAGTGGGACCATAATTTTCGAAAACCACAACACACTTATATATACATATCAACTATGTCATGTACAATATTAATCGACTATGTACAAGGTCTAAAAAAGGGGGGGGGGTAGAGGCTACAGATCTTCAAGCATTCGAGTCTTCCTCATAATACATTGGGGATCCTGGATCCGATAGATACGGGTCCACCACTGAACCACCCGGAGGGTCGACTGTCCCTTTTCCAAAAGCAACCTCTAGCACATAAACAAGTATCTCATATTCTAGTATGAAACCCTCTCTCTGTCCATTCCACGCATATCAGTACCATGATCTATACTGATGGGGTACCTTATGGGGTAGACCCTTATCAACCCAGACCATTGACCTTATGAGCTCATAGACCCATCCTCTTGGTCTCCCATGAAGCGGGATGTAAGATACCTGCTCTGTGACCTTCTTCAGCTGTCCAAAACGGTCGAGAGGAGCTGCCATCTAAGGACCTGAAAATGTTATCCCACAATGGGGTGAGACGACATCTCAGCAAGTTCACCCCTAAGTCCCGACTAGGAAGAAAATACGCCCCAAGAGCTGCCTAAGCATAAGTACAAGTTGGAAGTCTTACCTTTGCCTCCATTCCTTCCTGCAAGTTAGTACAATTTGCATTTTCAATCAATCATTTCAACAATTCAAATCATCCAATTCGGTCGAGCCATCGATCAATCGATCTAGTCGATTCCATGTCATTAAGACCATCACTCGGTCAATCCATTCAATACTATCTATAAAGTCCGATCACATCAAGGACTGCTCATTCTAAGCTAAAGATAGATAGCATAGCTCGCTCTAAGTTGATAAAGTATATTGTAGGTATGCCTTCCCACAATGGGCGAACCTCCTGTTCAAGCCCTTTAGGGACAACCTTTTAGCAGAAAACCACTCTGCCATTTAGTTCAGAATCTAGAAACACCTAGATAGAACTGGGATGGTAATATTTCTAACTATTCGAGTTGCATTTCTCAGAGGATCCTACCAGGCTGGAGAAGAAGAAAGAGTTTAGGGGCGTGCATGACAAAATTTATGTTTCTCTGTTCCCCGGAACAGGTTTGGAACAAAAATCCGTTTGGTAACGCAATTTGATTTCTCTATTTCTGAAACAAATTTCTATTCCAGAAATAGAGAAATTGAAGAAATTAGGAGCTGAAATTTTTAACTTCTTAGTTTCTGAAATAAAAATCAGAAACTGAAATCAAACCATATAAAAGAACCTTGCGCTTTCTTTACTAACTTGATTCACTTATAACCACAACTTCACAAATTATTGCTAATTTTCTTTTTCTTATTTTGCTCGTTTTTTTTTTTTTTTTTTGCATTTTTTTGGATAACTTCCTCTTTAAGATGAAAGGCAATCGAATGGGTCCCCAATTTTCAAAAAACGACCAAAGTTCTTAAATGCTTACTTAAAAACAATGGGGCTCTTTCCTCCTAGAAAAGGCACGTGCATGGCCAGTGGAAGAAAAAGTTCTTACGTAATAGATGAATAAAAAATGTGTCTAGCAATTTAACCTTATTTTTTTACGGATTCAAATTCTTGCAAAATCAAAATAATTAGATTGTTACACAATCTTGAATTTTAATTCGAAGGCAAGAGATTCAAGAGAATCTCTTTCTTTGCTATGCAAGGGCCATTAAAGGTTCATTGAGCAACAATAAAGAAATTATGGATGAGCAACTGGGTGACTCAATTCGAGAATCAAAATAAATTGACCTTCCCCCGATTGGTTCCTAACCATAAACGTTACTTTAAGGTAGAATTCTTATATATTCCTTTACACCATTAAATTTATTTTGTTGATAATCTTGTATAATACTGGTTTTTGATAAAATGACAAGGCTGTATATGCTCCATTGATGGCACCCGTATTCATGCTTCCGCAGTACTTGTCTGAACCTACGCAGGATGAGCTTGCAAACGATACATTAATCGAGAAGGGAAACCAAATAAATACACTTAGGAAAACAATTGCTAATAAAATGGCAAGGGATAATAATATGCCGGAAATTCCATGAAATTGTATTTTCAACTTTTGTAATGTATTAGTATTATTTCGACTATTATTTTGTATTTGAGGATTTCCTATGTTGTTTTAGTATTATTTCAACTATTATTTTGTATTTGAGGATTTCCTATGTTGTTATCTAATCAATTTCTATTCCTAGAAATAGAAATTTTGTTCCGTTATCAAACGGATTTCTGTTTCAGAAATAGAAATTTTGAGTCATTATCAAACGGGTTTCTTTGCTCAGAAACTTGTCCGGAGAATAGAAATTAAGAAATTGATTTATGGCCAGAAATTAATTTCTGTTTCAGAAATTTTGTCATGCGCAACCTAGAAAGCCATAGAGAGAATTTTACGAAACACTCACTTTATTTCAAGGGACTCTGCCTAACACATTACATCTTCCTTGCCTTTTATAGGCAATAAGAGGTCACAAACAAACAAGGACCATGCTTACGGGTCCTGAAACAAGCAGAGGCATCGAAAGCTACCGGTAGGGAATTATTCGCATGGTATGAACAGTGATAGTGAACAATGATTTCCCTAGCCTACTGCTACAGTAAAAGTGAACAGTGACTTGCTATAGTAACTCGCTACAGTGACTTGTATAGTCAGTAGTCTCGTTTGTCACGAGTATTGTAGTCATAGTCTGAGTCATCTGAACTATGACTTGCCACAAGTTGTTCTTCATATTTTTGCTTAAGTCCTGCAAGTGTATCTGGTGAGAGAACTTGATTTGACGAGGATGTTTTTACTTCATTCTAGGAGGAACCTGTAGTGTCGGCAGGAATGCTTGGCTGAGGCCAATTGGATGACTGAGCACAATAAGATGTGTCCATGCTTTGAGATAAGGACAAAAGTCCTTGATCATAAGGGTCTTGGAAAAGAGGACCTCCCCATCTAGCATAGGGGTCTTGAGAGGACTGTGCAATGTTATCTGTGTCTGCCATTTCATGCTCCTATGATGATGCGGCTTGTTTGAATTCCTCGAGAGCATGTTTGGCTTATGGTGCTAGGTTATAATGATATTATGTAGTGGGTACATTATAATTTAATGCATCTTCATGAATGGTCTTATTTTCTTGACACAAAACTTTTTGGAGTTCTCGGTACTGGTGCTCACAGCAACCAACAGGTCCTAGATAAGACTTGTGAAGTCGAGCTTCTGCATTATGTGGTTGAGGTTTATAGGATGTGGTACCTATACTTAGGGGGGAATTGATAATGCTGCCATTATTTGTGACAAAAGCCCATGGTCGTTTAAAAAACAAAATAGTATGGACTTTTGGGTTTGGTTGTGTGGTTCTCAATTCTTTTTGCAAAAGATATTTCCAGTGAGTAAGGGGATAAAACCAATTAAGGAAATCTAAGAGATTTTTGTCGCTCTCCCTTTCAATGTTTCTGCCGAGTCCAAATATCCTGGTGAGGTTGGCAATGAATCTTATGGTTGGAATTTCAATAGCTATTAAGTACTTATTAGTTTTTTATTGGCAAAAGTAATAAAATATATTGAGCAATGGACAATATATAGGACGGCGCCAAAAACTTACACTTTAACTACTATAGCGGAAGGAGTGGAAGGGAGCCAAAGAAAAGCCACGAGGGCAAAAGCACAAAAGGAGAAGGCGAGTTAAGCTTAAACAAAACAGAGCCAACCTAAAACAGACGACCGAACCTCGGCCAGTAGATAACGAAGAACTTAGAGCCTAAGGAGGCAAAAGCAATAAAAGCAAGACGAAGACAGCAAAGGAGGCAGAAGCTCCTAACAAAAAACCGAGGGATCAAAGCCCCAATTTCTCTAAAGTCTCTTGTTTCTCGGGAAGGCGGAACATTGCTAAAAGTGATAAATTTATCTTTGACGACCTTGATGAGATGATTCTTCAAAGTCGAGATCACCACAGCTTCACCTCGAAAGATAATGCTATTTCTCTTCTTCCAAATCAAATGGCACAAGGCACCAAACGAAAAACGCATGATACAATGGAAGAAGTCCTTACCGGCTAGGAATTTTAGCGCCCAATTGAGAGTCTCCTTCCAAGGTCTAATTTGCCAAGGGAGGTTGCACCTGGCAGCCAGTAAGCTAGAGTTGTTGAGGTTGGACATTGAAAGAACAAATGATCAATAGAATCGGGTAAGGCATTGCAAAAAGCACATATAGTATAATCAATTCTTTCGTACGAAAGGACGAGCGCCTGAGTAGGGAGGCAGTTTTTAGTGATCAACCAAATATTGAATTGGAACCATGGGACAATAGCATTATCCCAAACAAGAGACGCCCACGAAACATGGTCCTTTTTGGATCGATGATGTTCCAAGCGAAGCCATCAAGAATGTACCGGAAGAATCACCTCGCCAGGTGAAACGATCACAGGTCATAGAAGGAGCAGGTAACATAAGACCCCACCTCTCTAGAAAATTTTTCAGCATGCATCCCGTAGGGGGGGAAAGATCCGCCACCACTGCATTGCTATGAAGGTTCATACTATCCATGAAAGAGTTGGGTATAAGGTAATTAAGAGGGCCACAAGAAAGCCAATGATCATGCCAAAGAGAAACCGAGAGTCCATCACCGATTTTCCATAAGAAGAATGACCAGAAGTAATGTCTAAGTTGCAGGATCTTCTTCCATGCCCAGGAGCACATTGCAGGCCAGGACGAAATCCAAAAATTGTCCTTCTTTAAGAAGTTAGAATGAATCCACTAGCACCATAAAGATTCTTTATCAGTGAAAAGAATCGAAATGTATTTTAGCATATAAGCTTTGTTATAGTCTTTGAGTTTCCGAATACCCAAGCCTCCTTCGTCCTTAGGAAGACATACTTCATCCCAAGAAACTTTAGCACCTCCCTGGCCAAGGGATGTGCCCTTCCATAGGAATTGTCTTAGAATGCGTTAAATGTTATCAATAACAGAGGCTGGTAAGTTAAACACACTAACCCAAAATGTTTGAATAGCATGTAAGACTGACCTGATAAGCTGTAGTCTGCCTGCAAAAGAGAGGAACCGCTGAGTCCAAGATTGGACTCTGGCAGTAATCCTGTTAATCAAAACAATACAGTTAGCTTCACCAACCTTGAAGAGATAATAGGCATGCCTAAATAACGAATAGGAAGCTTCCCCTCCTGAAATCCGAAGGCCAGCAAAATGTTGTTCCGAAGGGAGGAGGGTCCACCAGAGAGAAAGATCTCACTCTTGTTCTTATTCAGTAGTAACCCACTCCAAGACGAAAAGACATCCAAGCCCCTTTTCAGCGCAACCACGTACGCCCAATCGGCCTTGCAAAATAGAAATACATCATCGGCAAAAAAAAAAAAGGATGAGTAAGCCACACGGTTTTACACCTCCAGTAGTATTTAAACTCCTTCATTGCGGTTCGAGACTCCAAAATCCCCGAGAACACCTCCATGACAAGAGCAAACTGATAAGGCAACAATGGTCCCCCTGTCAAAGGCCACACCCACCTAAGAAGAACCCGTGAAGCTCACCATTTATAGAAATGGAGTATTTCGGTGTACGAACACATACTATAATCAAACGAACAATCCACTCTGGAAACCGGAAAGCCAAGAGAGTAAGCTCCAAAAAATCCCAATCAACAGTGTCGTAGGCCTTTTAAAAATCCACTTTAATTGCGCATTTTGGAAGATAAGGCTCCAAGTGGAATCTAGCAAAACAGTTCTTGAGCTAGGAGAATATTGTCTCTAATCCTTCTGCCCTTGATGAATGCATTCTGGGACGGGTTAATCACATCAATAAGAACAACCGCCAGGTGATTTGCAAGGATTTTCGTAATAAGCTTATAAATAGTATTATAGCACGCAATAGGCCTAAAATCCATGACAGCACACGCATTAGGAACCTTTGGCACCAAAGCAAGGATTGTATTGTTCACTTCCCTTTAAAGGCGACCAGTAGAAAAGAAATCCCTGACCGCCTCTAAAACCAAAGGGCCGACAATTTCCCAGTTGCTCTTGAAAAACTCCGCTGTAAAACCATCAGGGCCTGGGGCTTTACCCATAGGAAAAGAGAAAAGAGTGGTCTTAATCTCAATATCCGAAACAGGGCTGGCTATAGAACTTACTTGGGAATCCGAAAGGGGCCTGCGAATCAACGCCTTCAATCCTGAAAAGATGGCTTGGTGAGAGCCAAGTGCGGAGCTAGGAGATTTGAGAAGAAGGACACAAAAACTTGAGGCACCAAAGCAGGGTCCGTGATCAAAGAACCCGACAGATCTTTGACGGAAAGGATTCGGTTGTAGAGTTGTCTACTTTTAACAGTTTGGTGGAAGAACTTAGTGTTCTTATCCCCTTCTTTGAGCCATCTTACTCTCGACTTTTGCCTAAAGAAAGACTCCTCCTGGCTTCGCAAATCAACAAAAGTGCATTGTTGAAGTCTTTCTAACTCAGCAAGGGAAACATTGTGTGGGTCTGACTGAAGACCGATCTGGGTAGAACGGAGGGCTTCTCTAGCTTCCGCGGTCCTAACCGAGATGTTGGAAAAGGCATCCTGATTGAGTTGCTTAAGGAGACCTTTCAAAGTCTTCAACTTGGAGACTAGTCTAAACATTGGTACACCTATCACCGAGTAATCCCACGAGTGACCAACAATATTCTTGAAGTCCGGATGTTCTTGCCAGAACTCAAAAAATTTAAAAGGTTTTCTTCTATAAACCGGATCAAGAACTCTGATAGTCATAGGAGAATGGTCAGAGATCCCTGGATTATGAAACATAGCTTTGGAGAAAGAGAAATCAAAGTTCCACTTAGTGTTCACCAAAACACGGTCTATTTTCCTCATTTTCCTGTTGGGACCTACTGAAGTAGACCAAGTGTATCGAAGACCAACATATCTGAGATCCACTAACTCAGTTTGGGCTAAGCAATGGCCGAATTCCTCAAAATAAGGGATCCAAGAATTAGAACCTCCAACATGATCTGAGGGGTCTCTAATAGCATTAAAATCACCAACGACTAGCCAAGCAGAGTCCTGAAGGACATCACTGTAGTGAAGTAGATCTTCCTAAAGAGGTCTTCGTCGCAAAAAAGTATGCTCACCATAGACCGCCGTAATGCAACAACTTAAGTTGGATAGGTTGTGCTTGAGGCTTCCATGAATAGCCTGGGCATTAATGGAGAAAGGAGTAAAACTAACAATATCCGGGTTCCAACCAACCCATATTCTACCACGAGGAGCGAAATCATAGTTTGCTACCCATTTCCATCTCCCTATGAAGATAGAGGAAATTGACTCAAACAAGGAGTCGGGAACTTTTGTTTCAAAAAGGCCAACTAGGCACAACTTGTTCAACAAAACGAACTTTCTAATCTCAGCTCATCTAACGGGATATACCCCTAATATTCCAAAAACATATGTACATATTTACAGACGAAACGGAAGGAGGTTACCCCTTCTTGGAGGCTTTGCGACGGCTGGATGTCGCTTTAGTCGCCACCGAAGGAGGCGGGTCAGGATGCAGCAGAAGAAATTGATCCTGGATACTTTTGGCCCTAGAGGACGAGCCTTTGAGAGGAAGAGAATTAGCAGACAACAAGTCATCTTCTTCCGATTCAGCTTGGATATTGGAATTGCAAATATCATCCGAACATTCAAGGGGACTCGAGTGAGTAGGAGGTGCCCCTTTCTTCACAGCAATGGAAGAGGAACCATCAATTACCTTCAAAGAGGTCTCCACGATACCTTCAGCCTTATTAGCCACCGGCACGGGTGGACTATCCTCAGGAACCGGTGCCTTGGGATTCAACAACTGCACACCTTGACTAGAATCAGTTAGGCCAAGAGACATTGCATCCTTAGAAGCAGGTTGTTTCTTCTTCTTGCTTTTAACATTCTTCCAGCCCGAATCAACAGGGACAGGATCGATAGTAATAGGCACTAAGGCTAAAGCCACGCCGGTCTCCGCGTCATCTCTAGAGCCAGAACAGCCAGCATCCAACGTGTTTGTAGCAACAAGTTTTGACGCTAAGGACTTCTCCCCAGGAGAGGGCTGTTCCACCATTGGTTTATCAGCCAAGGGACATTCAACTCCTTCTACGTTCTATCTTTGGTGGAGTTATGAGACTACAAAGGCCTCAAAAGGAACAGAAGAAATAGGGGAATGGACCACACCTTGCATAGAACGACCATCAACATCCTGAGCCTGAGGGGCAGTAAACATAGCAGCAGGATTCCGCATAGCAGGAGGGTTGCATTTATGGCCAAAGATGCCGCAGCCGGAACAAGCCACCGGTCTCCATTCATATTCCACTTGTACAATACATGATTTGCCATTATGAACCAGCTCAATGGATTCACAAGAGGAATGTTTAGCAGTGATCTCTACACAGACTCGGGCAAAGGCTAACATAGTCATCTGTTCAGTTCGTTGGTCAACATACAGAGGCTTCCCAATAGCACTCGCCACTTTGCCAATAGCTTTCGCAGACCAAAAGGTGAAGGGAAGATTCCTCAATCTCACCCACACCGGCACTGTCAGGTTAGTGTCTTTCTTGAGCTCCAGGGCTGGTTTCCACTGTTGTAAGACCAGTGGAACTTTCGCAACGGTGATGGGACCTCCTTCAAGTAATTTCCTACGGAACTCAGTGTCCAGGATATGTAGAAGATAAAACCCTTGCCCATCTGACATCACTTCTACAAGATTGGGACTCTAAGCCTTTTTTAAAGCGTCTTCGGTAATTTTGAAAGGTAGACACTTACCAATAAAATATCCCAACAAGCACTCATGTAGCTTTGGGTCAGGCGCTTCAACGTCCAACTCATCCATCTCAATAACAGGTTGGTTATTAATAGAGGTTGGTGGAGTGTACTCCAAATCATAACCTTTAGTCGCGACTTTGGCAACAACTGCCCAAGTACGACCATTAGGATTCTTAGAATCTCCTCTACGCTGAGGTTGTTTTGATCTCAATCTACCCCTACTCCTAGCTCGCGGGGTGACCAGAGCGCAAGAAGGGGGCAATGCAGCGGTTCCCTTCGAAATAGGAGGAACCGTAGATTTTTGTCTCATGTCCTCAGAAGAAGAACCGAGCAAAGTATTGTGACCATGTAAAGAAGGAGAGAGGCTATGAGTGCTTGGCTTTATCCCAGCAAGATGGGCCCTCAACAACTCAAACTCCATAATAGCAGCAGTTCGCGAAGCAGCAGAACAGACGGCAAAACCTAACCGAAAACAGCCATAAATGGTCCGAAGGAGAGAACGTACTAGGCACCAAAAACAGGGGTTTAAGAGAGTGACCAAAGGCGCCTCTAAACCCCTAGGAACGGCTTCAACCGTCAGTCAAACCACACGGAATCAGCCGCGCAAGATCTCGCTGGAATAGTCGCCAGATCACTTGAAAGAGAGCATGGATGAACAGTAACCCAAGATGTCCAAAGCTATTAAGTACTTATTAGTTAATTACCATAATAACCATCGAAGTTGATCAAGGAAATCGTCTTCCTTCCAGATTAGAGGATATATGAATGGATAGTCCAAATTTAATCCAAAATGATAAAGAATGGAATCTCCATTAAGTGTGAACAGATCTGTGTGGCATTGCCACATGAGATTATCCAGATTTTCAGTGAGGCTGCCATTCTGGATTTGTTCAATGATCTCCTGGGGTATCACCAGTTTGGCCAATCTTTTATTCTGTCAATCTTGTACTTTTCATTGTTATGAAGAGTATGAAAAGCATGCCTCATGATGTACATGTTGATTTCTACTGGTGCTTTTGGTTTTGACAGGAAGTCAACAAGCACATTCTTCTTTCCAGCAATATGTTTGGTTTCAAAAGAGTATTTTGAAAACCATTTAGCCCATCGAAGTAGTTGAGAATTTGGAATCTGCTTCTGTTTGAACTTGGTCATCCGAGGAAAGAATGCCATATCCAATTCTACCAGGAAGTGATGGCCAATAAGATGGAACTTGAACTTTTTTATTCCATTTTTCACTGCCAAGATTTCTTTGAAGGTGGAATGATAATGCATTTCGGCCTAAGAAAACTTACCACTTTTGTAGGCACACAGATGTCTCTTACCATCGATTTCTTCAAATAGGATGGCGGTCCAGTATTCATCACTGGCGTCGGTCTGGAGAATTCTCTTCCTTGTTGACGAGAACTGTAATGGAGGAAGAGTTTGCATGATCTCCTTCAATTCGGCAACTGCTTTAGTCTGAGATTTTCCCCAAGGTGGGGGATTTTTCTTCAACATCGTTTGCAATGGAATCAGTAGCTTTGCAAGATTTGGAACAAAGTTTATGAGATAATTAATGATCCCAAGAAATTGTTGAACTTGCTTTGTTGTGAAGTTTTCCTCAGGAAATTTCAACAATTCCTGCGCAATATGTGGCCCTGGATAGTATGTACCTTTGTTAAGATGCATACTAAGAAATTCAATTTCTGTCTGGGCTATGTTAATCTTTCTTTGAGGAAGCATGATCCCATGCTTTTTCACAATTTTTATGAACTGTTCAAGAAGTTGGCATTGTGACTACTCATCAGGAATGTAGAGTAGGATATCATTGATATATACTGCTGCACTTGACAGGATTGGTTGAAAGATTCGACATATGGCCTTTTGGAATAGGGATGGTGCAACTTTTAGGCCGAAAGGAAGAACTTTCCATCGAAAATGTTGGTTTGGGATACAGAACCCTGTCTTAGGTCTGTCTTCAGGATGGATGCCAATTGCCAAAATCCGGCTTTGAGATCGAATTTGGAGTAAATGTGGGCCTTGGATAGTCCAGCAAAAAGGGAGTTTCTGGAGGGTAAAGGGAATTTGTCATCTTGGAGAAAAAAGTTAAGAGGGTAAATTAATTACCAATCTCATTTTCCCTCTGTTTTGCTCAGCATGCTTATTGACGTAGAAAGTTTCACAAGCCCATTGAGAATGTGAAATCTCAATAAGGCCTTGAGCTAATACCAGATGCTCTAGGTTGATTCCCATGTGACTCACCTTGGTTGGCTTGATATCTTTATTCTTTTTGAAATGAAGGCAAACAAAGAACTCTGGATTTTTCCACAAAGGATGAGAACACTTTTAAGCGAATTCGGAATGGGATTCCGAACAGGATTCCAACAATTTTTGCATGATTGGATCTAACAGACTCATTTGATGTGACACCCCGAACCACCTAGGGTCGCCATAGGCACCTGACGTTACACCTAATGGAACCCTAGCTACACCTCTTAGAAGAAGCATCGTAAAATCATAGACGTTTTTTTTTTTTTGAAAACGGTCCCAGCGTGACTCATTAGCGGAAGCAAAAAATAAGATCGTCGTCTCTCCCTCCAACAACCATGATACAATTGCACACCACTAAACATCATAATAACAGACAGCCCTGACACTTTATTTACATATTTTCAAGATGGGTTTCCTTGGGTCGGTACATCAAAAGGAAGGCCAGAGCTCAGCCATACTCGGCCTAAAACCCCAAAAAGAAACAATCGACCCACTACAACTCACGTGCAAGATCCCCCATCGCTAGTGTTGGCTAACGATCCCAAAAAATTTTGGCGTCTACTCGACACGCACGGGCCCTCACACCCATCCCGGTGCATCAGGCGGTGGCAGCGGCAGCATCCCACGCATCGCTCCGTTGCATCGAACATGGACGGATATGAACTCCTGGACAACCGGGCCCCCAGCCAGGCCCACATCGTACATAACTAAATATCGCACTCGAATATACGTACGATCATGAGCAGAAGGACAGTCAAACTCCTTGCACTCGACTTCTTCGTCCGAAGATAGGCCGTAGAAAACACCCTGCGTGACAGCAGGGAGCGGCATGCTGCTAATCTAAAATGTTGGTCCCCGAAGGGGTGAGTACAACCACTTAGCAGGTAAAGAAATCCAATAACCACTCATTGCAACATGCAATACAAGCACAACATCATACACGCTAATCATGCATCCAAGCAGACTTACCTCGAAGCCATGCATATACCATCATACATCTTCATCACAATCATAACACATACATGTCATCATGTCATAGGTTATCATCATCATGTCATACACATGTCATCCTCATATTATAGGTCACCATCATATCATACATATGCCATCATCATTATGTCCTAGACATATTATCATCATATCATATCATATATCACTATCATCATGACATCATTCTATCATACACATGTCATCGTCATCATGGCATCATCATATCATATTATATATCACCATCATCATGACATCATTCTATCATACACATGTCATCTTCATCATGGCATCATCATATCATATTATATATCACTGTCATCATGACATCATTCTATCATACACATGTCATCGTCATCATGGCATCATCATATCATACATGCATATCATCATGCCATAGGTGATCATCATCATATCATGTCATGTATGCATGATTCAATTTCCACTTTTAACTTTCAATTCGATCACCACATCACCCTTTCTCAAGATCATCAATTTCATCTCAAACTTTACACTCGCACCCCATCCTGGCATCGGGAGAAAAACCTCCGGCATTCAGCCACTCAAGGCCACCGGGCATCCGGCACCCCCACATTCCGGGCATCTCGCATCCCAACTGGCATCATGAGGCATCCCCTCGGGCAAAGACCTCCGAGGCTTCCGGCACCCAACCATTCCGGGCATCTCGACACTCCCAGGGCCATCCGGCCATGTATCTCTATACATTCCGGGCATCCGGCACCCCCCATCCCGGGCACCCTGACACTCCCAGGGCATTATCATCCGCCATAACAGTTTCCTCATTTATTCATTGTCCACATTTACCAATTTAGGTCTCACTTAACATGGCACATGATGCAATGGCAAATAAAATCACTTTCATCCTTCAATCTATACATGCATTATCAGTCATCATCATGCATGCACCAAGGTACAATCATCCATAAAGATAAATTTCATGGAGTTCATACAATTTAAAATAGCCCATTTATCATGCCCTCTTTTTCTCCCTTTTTTTTAAAAAAAATTATTTAAATTCCAGCTTGTATCATTCTTGAAAATATTTAAAATTAAATATCCATATAATTCTCAAAAATCATGAAATTAAGGCTAATGATAGACAAGACAATAGGGTAATAATTTCATGAAAAACACAAGGCCAATCAATTTCCACACAAGATTTATAATTCACACAAATACAGCATGAAATTTCGGATAAAAACAGAATGCACAGTTTCCGAACTAATTTTATTAAAATATCCAAACGACTTCCAAAAATTATGAAATTTTACCAGGTTATAGCCAAGACAATAAGGTATATTTTTCATGAATACTTATAAGCCAAATTATTTTTATATTAGTTTCTACAGTCACACGAAGCTTCTGGATCTAACACCGAAACGTCCAGTGCATGGTTCTCCGAAATAATGAGTTTTTACCCACTTATACTTCTTATTTTCCTCTGAAATTTGGATATGTTTTACTTCACGATGTCCCATACAACTTTCATGAAGATATCTAAGTCATATTTTCAAAGGACAGTCTCCATATGGGTCCATGAAGTCTCGGGTAACCTGTACCGCGTCTCCAGATCTACGGTTTTCAAGAGTAGTTGATTCACTAGGCTACACTTGTTCATTTTGCTTAAAATTTGAGTATGTTAAACTTCATGATGTTCTCTACAAGTTTCATGAATAAGTCGAAAAGATATTCTTAGTAGAAATCAGCATGCAACCACAAATCCACCGAAAGGTCAGTGAAATCGTTCCAGATCTGGTGTCTCCGTAGGATGAGTGTTTTACCCCTTAAAGCTCCATAATTGTACACCAAATTTTAGTATATTGTAGTTTAAGATGTTATCTAAAACTTTCATGAAGGAATCAAAGTCAAAATCGAACTCAAAACATGCATGCAAGCTCTCACAAGGTTCTGACTCAAACAGTTCTTGCGAAAACATTCCAGATCTAGCATCTCCGTAGGATGAGAGTTTGACCCATTAAATCTCCATCATTTTACACAAAATTTTAGTATGTTTTATTTTAATATGTTATCTACAACTTTTATGAAGAGATAAAAGTCAAAATCGAACTCAAAACATGCATGCAAGCTCTCACAAGGTTCTGACTCAAACGGTTCATGCGAAAACAGCATGCAACTCAAGAACAAACCACACTTGCTTCACTTCCATGCCTCCAAACATCCTAGATTCCGACCATACATGCAAAACATTGGTGCAAGAGTAGAAAGTGGATTCCCAACTTGCCTCTAGACCACACGAACGGCGGCACACGGCGGCGAACAGCGACGACTCCTTACTCTCCCTCTCGGCCGCACCCTCTCCCTCTCTCTCGCACGGTTCACTCTCTCTCTCTCTCTCCCTTTCTCTCTTGGCCGAATCAACCGGCCACCCCTCTCTCTCCTCTTCTCTTTTATTTCCCCAAATTCTCATCATTAGCTTGCCTCCCCAATGGCCAATGCATGCCATCCCTCTTGCCACTTGTCACAACACATGCAAGATGGGCTTTGGGCTTGGGCTTGGGCTTGGGCCGCCACTCTCCTCCCCTTGGTCGATGGCAGCCCACTTGTGGGCTTCAATGGGCCGGCCAACTTGGCCCATTAAAGATCCACTCTTGGGCCTAAGGCCCAACCTAATTAAAATCAATTTTACCCCTTTTTCTTATCCTATATTTTAAGAATTAAATTACTAAATTCTACATGGCCAAAATCTTGTAACATTTTATTTATAGGAATTTTAATTTTATGAGGTGCATAGCCAAGCATAGATTATTCTCATTAATTTATCCTATAGTTCTAATTTAAAAAAAAAAAATTCAAGAACACAAGCATATAACACATAGCCTTAAGAAAACTACTGGCTAAAACATAAACCATAGGTAATTTCATTACCTAATTATAGGCTTTAATTCCTCTAGAGGGTGACTTGAATTTTGGGATGCCACATTTGAATAGAAAAAAGTCTTCGGATATTGACAAATTCAGAGAGTTGGTCCTTATACTTAAGACATTTTCCAAGAATGATGTGAAGTTGAGAAATTTGAGTCATGATATCCCAACCAATGATCAAATCTTTGTTAAATCTTTGTTAGGAAGACCGGAACCAAAGATTTTTGTGGTTATGGAACACTATGGAAAAAACCGGACGGTTATCGGAGTTGTTCTCACATTTGTAGAAAAAGTATCTCTTGAAGCAGAGTTGAAATATCGAACACAAGAAGTCCAATATTCTTCAGGATGAACTCTAGTGTCCAAGATTGAAGAACTTGCTCCTATGTCTATGAGAGCAATGATAGTGATAGGCTTGACAAACTTTGAAGTGAAGATTTTTACAGGGAAATGGGGACAATGAGTTTGATTGGAAAATATATCAGGATCTTGTTCCCAAGAAGTGAGAGAGATATGAAAAATATCTTCGGACTCTGAGTCTGAATCAGTCTCACTAGGAGTTTGGTAACAATGAATGACATAGAGAGTCTATTTATATGGTTCCTTATTAGCAGAGAATAAAGATTCGATATCATCATTTTAAAGAGAAATACTAGTTTTATTCTCTATATGATGTATCAGATGAGTCTGACCTTTTTTGGCTTGAGGACAATTTTTGGCAAAATGTCCTTTCTAATTGCAGATGAAGCATCGATTTGACTTCTTGTGGGCTGAGCGATCTTTCCTTTTGCGTAAATATCGTCATTTCTTCTTTCTCCGGAAGTGCTTAGAGCCATGCCTAGATTTTTTTATCCAAAGCTTCTTAAAATGCTTCTTTTTTCTAGAAAGCCCTTAGGCTGATATAGTATACTAATAATACTCACTAGAAGCTGCTAAGGTATACTGCTCACTCTAAACTAACATATCAAAACCCTCAAGCCGATATAGTATACTGGTATATTGCTCGCGCTAAACTAACATATCAAAGCCCTCAGATTGATATAGTATACCAATGATGCTCACTCTAAGCTGATAAAGTATACTGTTTGCGCTAAGTTGATATAGTATAATGTTTTCGCCATATGAGAATGCTACTATTTTTATCAAGAATAATCGTGTGTGGGTACACGGTCGGCCTTAGTCAAAATATAATATTTTCCCTTTTGAAAATCCCACTAATTTCAATGATCCATAAACACATTTTCGGCATTGTAAACCGACGCCTGATATTTTCTAATTAAATACCGAAGATAATAAATTTTGGAATAACTTCCCAAAATTACAAATCACACTCAATTTGCACAATCCAGCATTCAATTAAATAAACCAATGACACCATTGAAATCAGCACGAAATTCCGGTCACTAACTATCCCGGTCTAATTTTCAGAAAATAATAATTAATTAAATAATTATCAAAATTAATTAATAAATGCCAATAAATGCAATTTAACCGGAAAAGCCTAATTAAATCGAGACGGGCTCGAAAAAATTCCAAATCTATCTAGATAAATACTAGAGCTGATCTAGTTTATAATTACACTACTCTAACCACTTAACATGCAATAACGATTAATTAAATTGCTAATCTATTCTAACTAACCACCTAATCCAAGCTTAACCTAAACTAATCAACCATTAAGCATAATTAACTCCCTAAGCAGAGATCAGTGAGTAAACTCATTGGATTAGAAATCCAACGGGACCATAGCAACGGGGACGTGGAGATGATCAATAAACTCCAAAGCGGGGATACCCTTTGAGGTTCAGAAGTAGTCCAAAGCAGGCCAAACAGTGCATGGAGGACTTGTGGGGTTTCGGTTCTGTTCTTGGCCGAGAAAGGCTGAACCAAGCGATGGCAGCAGCTAAAACAGCGAGAACGGGACAGTAGGTTGCAATGAGGACAAGGCAGAGGTAGGTGGTGGCTCTGGCGGCCTTGGCAATGACGCACGGTAGCTGGCGACGTTGGACGAGGCCTCTGGACACATGAACGGACAAAGACGATGGCCAAAGACACGCGGGAAAGCAGGAGGCACGGCTGGCGTGCGGGTAGCGCGACGATGCTGGACGGCTTGGACAGGCTGCTTGACGGTGGAGGGAGGCGGCTCTGCTAAGCTTTCTGGTTTTGGAAGCTTCAACTTGCTGGAGATGGGGGTGGGGGTTGACGAAAGGAAGGAGAAGGGGAACAACTTTGGCTTAGAGGGGGCCACTTGCTTCACTTCTATCTTCTTGTCCCTTAGAAGAGGTCCCACCATGGCTGCTGGCTTCCTTAGCAATTTTCCAGCCACCAATCTTCCCTTAGAAGCTATTGAGGTGGTCCAAAAGGTTGGGGCATGGGGGGCTACGAATTTGCACTTGATTTCTCACAATTTCACTTCAATTCCTGCTTGAATTAAATCAATTCGGCTCCCATAAATTTCGCTAACGTGTCCTCAATCAAATTGACATTTTCATCGCCAATAGAACCAACTTGCATCCTAATTTCGCGATAAAAAACGGTCCTCTGAATTTTCTGATCGAAAACAGCCCTATATTGACTTTTCGCCAAAAATCTCGGTTTGCAGAAAAATCTTCGAAGGATGAATCAATGTTTTTAAAATGACTCGTGACATGACAAAATTTTCAATTTCTGAAATCGGATTCAAATTCGCAGTTAATTTCAATCGCACGATTTTAGTGTGACATAGTCTAGGGTAGCTTTCAGAAATTTTTAGTGCAAATGACCCGTGATTGGTTTCTTCAAGCCACAATGAACCTCTTCGACACATTGGCAACTCTCAGTGGTCGCGAAATCTCGAGGTTTCAAATACGGACACACGGTACCAAAACGACAGAAAAATCAGTCTAGTACTGGTCAACGAGAATTTTGTAATTTGGTGAAATCACCCATGTTTAACCACACATCTCAGTCGAACCGACATATCTACGATCTCTAATCGATTTTTAAGCGTGCCGTAATGATCTCTGTAGATGAGCACAGTTGAGTAGTTGATTCTTAGTCGAATTCTCAAGTCTATTGCATTAAAATTCCTAATGACTTCTCCAGATAGTCTAGTTATCTCAGGAATGATCAGCTCTGAGAATAGCACTATAGGCGCATTGATGAAAGGCTCAATGTATTCTATTGAAAACAGAATTGAAAATCTTAGGATGTCATAGACTACCCCATCTTGTTTGGGAAATTTAACCAAGTTGATTGAACTATTTCTGGGGGGGACAACTTTCATGGGCAAATTCCTTCACATCTATCAAACTGCCAATCTCTTGATCTACTTGATCTATCTCGTAGCAATCTAAGCGGTGCCATACCCCCATATTGTTATGAAGCATAGAAGAGCTAGATCTTTCACGCAATAATTTGTCCAGTCAGATTCCATAATTTTTAGTTGTATTTCGCTCCTTGAAACTTCTAAATTTATCGTACAATAAGGTTGGAGACATGCTGCCACATGAAGGAGTCTTTAAGAATGTTTTCGGTATTTCTATTATTGGGAACAATGAGCTCTGCAACGGACTACTAAAATTTCACCTCCCTGACTGCATCTCCAAAAGCTCTAAGAGCAAACTGATAAACATAGTAATATTGTATGCTTCTATTATTTTCAGAGTTCTTGGAATAGCTCTTATTCTAATTTTCATATATCTTTGTTAGTGGAAGAAGAAAGTAAATGAACCATCTTCAAGTTCAACAGATGATTCATGTCCGAACATGTCATATGGAGCACTCCTAAAAGCAACATATGCTTTTTCTTCAACGAATTTGATCATTGTTGGAAGCTTTGGTTTTGTTTATAGGAGGATACTCGAGGATAATGGAATTGCTATTGCCGTGAAGGTGCTTCATTTAGTTTATTATGGTGCTTTAAAGAGCTTCATAGTGGAGTGCGAGACATTGAAGAACATCAAACATCGAAATCTCTCGAAGATGACAGTTTGCTTGAGTAGTGATTATCAAGGAAATGATTTTAAGGCCTTAGTGTATCAACTGATGGACAATGGAAGCCTAGAATGATGGCTACGCCCAAATACAACATCATCTCATGGGAATGAGCTCCCAAAAAAGTTGAATTTCATTCATAGGATAAATATTGCTATTGATACTTCCGCACTAGATTATCTTCATCATCAAAGCCACATTCTCATTGTTCATTGTGATCTAAAGCCAAGTAATATCCTCTTAGTTAAGGGGATGGTCGCACATGTTGGCGACTTTGGATTGGCAAAGTTCTTTCTCGGGTCATCCATTGATATTGTAGTTAATCAAATGAGTTCAATGGGTCTTAGAGGTTCATTTGGTTAAGCACCACCAAGTAATCTCTCTCTCTCTCTCTCTCTCTCTCTCAAATTTGGTACCTAATGATAACTCTTATAGTCTTATGTATGTTACATTTTGATTTGATGATCCACACTCTAATTTGACATTCATTATGATCTAAAAGTATGGCAGAATATGTAATGGGATGTGAGGCTTCAAGAGAAGGCGACGTCTATAATTATGGCATTCTCTTGTTGGAGATGTTCATTAGGTTGAGGCTCATCGACGACATATTCATAGACAATTTGACTATTCATAGTTTTGTCGGAAAAGGTTTGCCTAAACGAGTGCTTGAAATTACAGACAACATTTTGCTTCGAGAAAGAGAGAGCCATTTAGACCCCTATAGTCCCGGCAGTGGCTTTTTGAAAGCGATGTCATATTTCAAGAATGTTTGGTTATGGTATACAATATTGGAGTTGCTTTTTCGTATGGTATGCCTATCGGAATTGCAAATCAGCTGCAACAAATTAGGGACAAACTCTTTGCATTAGGTTTACATGGAGAAGGTGAGCTACCAACAGCTTATGTTTAGCTGTTATACCTTTACGGTTGTTTAAGCAAACGGAAGCAAAAAGGTAAAATCTATAACTGAAGAGGATGGATCATTTTTTTCTTCTCCACAAGATAATAGCTGATCATTATTCCCCATCCATATAGTACATAATAAAACTAAGACAAGGCCCATGGTGCATACGCATTCTTGAGTATTGTTGGTCTATTTAGAATTCTATTTCGGTGCCATAGTATTCTAATTTAAATCCAACATAGGTTGCTTTGTTTCCTTTTCTTTTCTTTTCATTTGTATGATGCCTATTAAGACGAATTGAAATCGATTAGCTATTGGAAAACTTATTCAAAGTAAAGCTTGGTATCTGCAGATTGACTAGGAGTGGCTCACCGTTGCTTCGTTTCGAAATAATCCAATGGCAAGAATTGATATCTGTTCCTACGACGTGTTCAGTCAGCTACAGCCAATATCGTTGCTCTGGTGGGGGAATAAGATGTATAGCTTTCGGATTCAGCATTCCGGCATGTGGTATTTCAAGGGAACGTATCAACGCTTGAACTGCATATTAGGAAGTATCCAAGAACGCTTTAGTAGAAAATATGAAACTTGTGTGTATTGGATTTTTCTACGGGTGCAAGTGGAAATTCTTACGCGCTGCTATTTCTACAGTTTACTATTGTCATGCATTTTGGTGAAGAGACTAAAGTACCTTTTTAGAAAGCACCTATTTACGTATGTATTGTACTCATTAAAGATATATCAATGGTCACTTCTTTTATTGGAGATTCATTAGTCACATAGATAAGCAAGGTAGAAACTACTAACAGCATCGAGAAATTGCTAGCAGCCAATTTGCTCAAACTTATTACTCTAAATAAAAAGTGACCATTACTATGGAGAATTTGCTAAATTTAAATAGTTTAAAAGTAAAGTTACCTTTCATCGTGATAAATTATTAGTCTTTGATATGTACACACCTTCTATCCATGGTGAACAGTTACTATGTTAAAAGGCTTGGTATATAATTCCTTTTTGTGAGACCAACACTTTGAGCTCACCGCTTAGTATAATCACTAACCTAAGTTTCATATGAAAGTCGTTAATCACGTCGATAAATTATCAACTATTAATTGGCCGAAAGTTAATCTTTTCTCGGAGAGTTACTATTCACATTGCAATGTAACTAGTTTTTTTATCCATTGCATACGGCCCTCACAATGTTGTCTCTGACTGATGAGCAGGTTTATCAATCAACTATGAAATGATTTTACCTGACTAAGCTGTTGTAAGTCAAGTGATGTTTATCCATGGCAATGACCACTAATCAATCACGCTTGATCGTCAGTCTTCGGTTTATTTTCCAAAGTAGCGGACTTAAATATTATATGGGCGGTGGTTGTCTTCAAGTCAACATCTGGAAGCCCATCTAGATTGACTTATCATCCATCCCTTGATGCAGGCACTTGGGTAGACACATGTCCAAGAACCTCAGCTATGTATGGAGAAGTTACTGAATTTAAGGAGCTTGGAAGTAAAGTTCCTTTTCATCATGACAAAATTAGTGGCCATTCATACGCTCACATACTTTCCCCGGTGAAAGTTACCGTGTTAAAAGACTTAGTATACTAAGTTCACCACTTAGTATATATACATACCTTAATTTCATCTGAGAGTTGTTAATCACTAGGAGAAACTATTAACTGTTAATAGGTGGATAGTTAATTTTCTTCTTAGAAAGCTACTATTCAAATTGAAATATAACTATACATACATACATACATACATATGTCACGGGCCGACAGTTTCCTTGGCCGCAGATCAACCCGTGCGGCACCTGGTGACTGGGATTCGCTAGGCCGGCTTTTCTTCTATTGTTATTCTAGCGAACAATATGGCGAATAACTCTTTTATACAAAGTCGTACCACGCCCAGCTTAGCTCAGGCGTCTAGTCCATCAAGCAAGACATCAGTCCTCTTTAGGCTCAACAACTGGTTTTAGCATACTCTAGCTTTATCATGAGAGCGGCATCAACTCCCGATCAGTTTGTGCACAGGAGACCAACCTTGCCTTTAGAGCTCCTAAGTAGTATAATTCTTCTATCCTGAACTCCTAACACCAACCATCTTGACACCACTCCCATAGACCAGTTGTGTCCGTCCCCTCTACTTCCTCACTCTTTACTCAATAACCTTAAGCACCACTCACAAGTGTCATGAGTACAAGAGGATTCACGGACCATGACATATACATGCCAACCAATGTTGTCTCTAACTGATGAGTAGGTTTATCAATGAACAATAAAATGATTTGAATTGATTAAGATGTTGTTAGTTCAAGTGATAGTTGTTAATGACTATGACCTACTCATCAATCACACTTGGTCATCTGTCTCTGTTTTTTTTTTTCCAAAGTGGGGGAATTTAAGATTTTGTGGGATCTGGTTGACTTCAAGTCGAACATCTAGAAAGCCATCTAGACGGATCCATCATCCATCCTTAATACACGCACATGCCCAAAGAACCTGTGTTATGTATGCTTGCATCCTAACTAATCAAGCTTAGAGCATTCGGAAATATGCATGTATGCTTGGAGACGAAAACTGAGTTATTAATAAGAGTACAAAAATATGCTATGCCATAGCATTCTTGTCGCTTTATATGTCTTCCCCGATTTTCATTTAACTTTTGAAGATGATCACTGCCGTTGTTTCATCATCATCTTCATATAATGATATGATATGCTGCAAAACTATTCTGAAGTTGCTCGATTTCCTTGAGATATACGTTTTGAATTATGGCAGAGTACTTGCCATTCATTTGTTATTGGGAGCATCCTGCCGGCTCAAGTAATGCAAACATTGATGAGTATCGAGTGCCCCGTGAACTCCCTAAAGTGATAGTTCACTAACAGATCAGGGGATAAGTAATTTAGCTCCTTCACTTCCGGATCATGAGTGTTCAATGGATACAAAAGACCTATGCTTTGGTGCTTGATGCAACGCTCCCTTCACATGGTTGAATCCACTTTGAATTTGATATATGCATTGAAGCCGGGAACGCTAGTTTTGGCCGGTTAATTGTATCAATCGAAATTGGAATTTTGATTTTTTTAATATTGTAATTTTTAATCCAAAGAAATAAATAAATGTGATTTTTCTTCTTCTTTTTTGCTTGAGTTCCTTTTCCTCGTTAGAAAATGTGCATCTGAACGCAGGTGAAAAGCAAGAGAGTTTTATTTGTTTTCTATAAAAGCACTCTCAATTGATAACTACTCTATCTTTGTCAAAAAAGAAATCGAAGTAAGTTCAAAGTAAATACATTTTTTTAAAAGACTTGATAATCATCTAGAATAATTAGTGAATTACAACTCTGTCATACCACAATTGGTGCACAATAGTCTCCAACTCCTTTTAGGTAGAGCTAATGCTCACGGGGCCTTGGTTCATTCTCCCTTAACCACCTCATGAGGATGGATTATAGGGTTACGTAACCACTCCACTTAGTACAAGATGCTTACCAAGCCAGTATTTAGATCTGGCTCCTTCCTCCAAGGGATTGTTGTGCAACAAGTGCTTTGTATTATTATAATTTTTGCTATATGTGTGAGGTACTTTGAATCAGTAGTGTAGATTATAGGCATAAATCGAGCACATGAAACAACATTTCAATGAAAGGATTCTGCCTCTGCCTCTCGTTCTCCATTTTTTCCCCTTTCTTTTGTGCTCTGTGAATGGAGCAATAGTTTCATTGGCAAGACAATATCTAGTGCAAGATTTAATTTTACACACGACTTGATCGCAATTGGGAGAGTAATTTTACATGTCAATTTTTAGTATTTATGGTGAGAGTTATCAAAGTTGTGATCATTGAGCTTCCTATAAAGCGATGGCGTGGGCAATGCACTAATTGACTTGAAGGAAACGTCCAGACAGCCGCCTTCTCGAAGATTTCCAGCCCACCCGACGGGGGAATACTTTCGCAGACCATGGATAACGTACAATTCCAACCATTGAAATTTGCGGTGATGCCCACATGACTGACAGCATTGATTGGCCCCGGTACACGCGGATTGCGACCGGACCATGCCAAGTCAATAATTCCATCCTGAAATACACGCAGTTGTATCTACATCAACATCACCGTGGCTCTCCCGCAACATAAGTGGCCAGACAAAAAGTCTTCCAGAGTCGATGAATAGTCAACGTTGACGGCCAATGGTTGATAGTGGTGTCTCATTCACTGGTGACACGTCTGCAGGAAAAGAGAGAGAGAGAGAGAAAAAAAAAGAGAAGCCCTTCAAATGATCTAAAAAATTAACGCCTTCTTAGAAAGAGGCTATTGCTAATAACTGAGTATGCTAAATGATTAGAAATTACTTAATTATAAAAGAATAAGAACCTTCAAATCTTTAAGAAAAAGATGTGTAATTTCTTGCGTCTCCTTAATTGTACATGAATTCATGAGGTTACGTCATGTAGTATAACTCATGTGTATGTGTCACGTGATGTGACGCTATATGACAAGTTATCATTGATTAAACCTTATATGACTCATTAAATATAACATAACTTGATATGATTATAATATGTTGTAATCTATAGTTACATGTGAGTAAGTAATTTGCATTAATTGTGTCGATTAATTATTACTCATGTTTATATCATGAGAAATAGTCAATTCCATAAAACATGTAGTGAGAAAATTATATGAATGCAATGCCCAAGGAGAATAACCTTTTCCTAGCAAAAGCTATACGAAATTATGCTATAATAACCAAAATCCACCGACTATAACAACAAATTTTCATTTCAAACAACTCTACGGTTCGGCAAGTATTGAATGGACAAAACTCATTGCCGATAATGACTACTTCTTCCTTAAAAAGAAAAGAGTGCCACTCGTTGCATTTCAGTTGGAAGATAATCTTTCTCTTTTCCTTATCATAAAGCACTGGACGATTGACTGGAGGATACTCTGTCCTTTTCTTTTTATAAAGCACTGAATGTTACTCATTAAACGAGGAATCGAAAAGAGAAGCAAGAAAGTGCTTCAGAACGCTGTCTGAGAAAAATCGACGCCTTCTTACAAATCCCTTCACAGTTTCCTCTAGCATTGATCCAGCCTCTTGATTCCTTGCCTTGCTTTCATATCTACCCGCTTTCTTGTGCTTTAAGTCATGAAACTCGGAAGCATGAGTTTTGCAGAGCTTCAAGCACGCCACTTGTTTCTTGGAATTGCTCTTGCACTATGTTTTAACCAAGTCTCCTCCACCACTAATGAAACAGACAGACTCACATTGCTTGCATTTAAGGCCGGCATATCCGGAGATCCTTTTGGCGTGCTCAACTCATGGAACAATAGCATTGGGTTTTGCCAGTGGCATGGCGTTACGTGTGACCGTAGGCACCAAAGAGTTACGGTCTTGAACTTGCAATCACAAAGACTCTCCGGATCAATCTCTCCTCATATTGGAAACCTCAGCTTTTAGGGAATTGTTGCTCCAAAACAATAGCTTCAATCAAGAAATCCCTCCACAACTCGGCCAGTTGCATCACCTGCATATCTTACGATTGCACAACAATTCATTGGTTGGCGAAATTCCCAAAAACATGTCAGGTTGCTCAAACCTGGTTGTACTCTGGCTCATGAACAACAAACTGAGTGGAGAAATTCCTGAAGAGCTCGGTTCAATGCTAAAGCTACAAGAATTCGGTTTGGGTGGGAACAACCTAACCGGGAGCATGCCTTCTTTCATTGGGAACTTTTCTTCACTAAAGGAACTTTATTTAACCCAAAACAACTTGGGTGGGAGCATTCCCCAAGTTCTAGGCCACTTGACAAACTTGCAAGTGATTGACATTGCAAGTAACATATTATCAGGTACAATTCCATCTTCGTTACTCAATCTCTCTTCCCTCGTTGTGTTTGAAGCTGAAGAGAACCATATAGAGGGGACTCTTCCTGCAACCATAGGCCTTAAACTCCCAAATCTTGAATCTTTTAGCATTTCTTCAAACCAACTTGAGGGGCCAATTCCTCCGTCATTATCGAATTGCACAAAGCTAGGCTGGCTTCTACTTAATGATAATCGATTTTCGGGGAAAGTACCTTTTTTGGAGAAGTTGTATAAGCTAAGTAGGTTTCTAGTTGGTTATAATCAGCTTGGAAGTGGAAAACCTGAAGACTTGAGCTTCCTTTGCTCGTTAACTAATAGCACCAAATTAGAGTTTGTGGGTGGTGGGTATAACAAGTTTGGTGGGGTGTTACCTAAATGCATACGTAATTTATCCACCACTCTCACAGTATTTGCTCTACGCAAAAATCAAATCTCTGGTGAGATTCCAAAAGAAATGGGGAATTTTATCAAACTGAGATATTTGCTTATGGGTTATAACCAGCTTTCAGGTGTTATACCCTCAAATTTGGATACTCTACAAGATGTAGGGATGTTGCAATTAAATGATAATAATCTAGGAGGGACCATCCCATCTTCTTTGGGAAATCTAACCAAGTTGATTTCTCTATATCTTGCTGGAAACCACTTTCACGGGCAAATTCCTTCACATCTATCAAATTGCCAGTCTCTTAATCTACTTGACCTGTCTAACAACAATTTGAGCGGTACCATACCCCCACAGCTTATAGGTCTCTCATCATTAGTGATTATTCTGAATTTGTCTTGGAACCATTTGACCGGGGATCTACCCATAGAAGTTGGCAACTTGAGAGCCTTGACTGCTTTGGACATTTCAAACAATTTGTTGGAAGGTGAAATCCCAACCGATTTACGTGATTGCACTGCATTGACATCAATGAGGATGGGGGGCAACCTCTTCCACGGCTTCATTCCTCAATCAATCGTATCATTAAGAGGCATTGAAGAATTAGATCTTTCACGCAATAATTTGTCAGGTCAAATTCTAGCATTTTTAGCAGAATTTCGCTTCTTGAAACTTCTGAATTTATCGTACAATAATTTTGAAGGCATGTTGCCACGTGAAGGAGTCTTTAAAAATGTTACCGGTGCTTCTATTATTGGGAACAATAAGCTCTGTGGTGGACTGCCAGAATTTCACCTCCCCAACTGCATCTCCAAAAGCTCTAAGAGTAGAGAGAGAAATATAGTGATATTGTCTGCTTCTATTATTTTCGGAGTTTTTGGAATAGCTTTTATATATCTTTGTTGGTCGAAGAAGAAAGTAAATGAACCAATATCAAATTCGAGAAATGATTCACATCCAAACATGTCGTATGGAGCACTCCTAAAAGCAACCGACGGTTTTTCTTCAATGAATTTGATTGGTGTTGGGAGCTTCGGTTCTGTTTATCGGGGGATACTTGAAGACAATGGAATTGTTGTTGCCGTGAAGGTGCTTCATTTAGTCCATCATGGTGCTTTGAAGAGCTTTTTTGTTGAGTGCGAGGCATTTAAGAACATTAGACATCGATTTCTTTTGAAGATATTAGCAGTTTGCTCAGGTAGTGATTATCAAGGAAACGATTTTAAGGCGTTGGTCTATCAATTCATGGAAAACGGAAGCTTGGAGCGGTGGCTACACCCAAATGCAGCATCATCTCTTGGGAACAAGCTCCCAAGAAATTTGAATTTCATTCAGAGGATAAATATCGCTATTGATGTTGCTTTCGCATTGGATTATCTTCATCACCAGTGCCACATCCCCATTGTTCATTGTGATCTAAAGCCAATCAATATCCTCTTAGATGCCGAGATGGTTGCACATGTTGGTGACTTTGGATTGATGAAATTCCTTCTCGGATCATCCATTGATACCGTAGCTAATCAGATGAGCTCGATGGGTCTTAGAGGGACAATTGGTTATGTTCCACTCGGTACTCTCTCTCTCTCTCTCTCTCTCTCTCTCTCTCCCCCTATGAAGCTATGAAGTTTGGTAGCTAATGATAACTCTTATAATCTTAGCCACATTTTGTTTTGATTTGAAGATGCATACTCCAATTTGACTTGCACTATGATCTAAATGTGTGACAGAATATGCAATGGGATGCGAGGTTTCAAGAGAAGGGGACGTCTATAGTTATGGCATTCTTTTACAAGAGATGTTCACAGGGGCCAGTCCCACTGATGACATATTCAGAGACAATTTGACTCTTCATAATTTTGTTGCAAAAGCTTTGCCTGGACGAGTGCTTGAAATTACAGACAGCGTTTTGCTTCAAGAAAAGAGAGCCATTTAGGTCTCTATAGTCCCCAGCATTGGCTTTTTTGAAAGCGATGACATATATCGAGATTGTTTGGTTATGCTGTACAATATTGGAATTGCTTGTTCATACAGTGTGCCTGAAAGACGGATGAGGATTAGCGGAATTGCAAATCAGCTGCAACAGATTAGGGAAAAACTCTTTGCATTGGGTTTATATGGAGAAGATGAACTACCGACAGCATATGTTTAGCTGTTATCCTAGGGTTTTATAAGCAAACGGAATCAGACAGGTAAAATCTATAACTAAAGAGCATCTATTATTCTTTATTCGTCAAAAATGCTAGTTGATCGTTATTCTCCATCTGTATCCATACATAACTAAGCTAGCACAAGGCCTATGGTGCACACCCATTCTTGAGTACGGTTGGTTTACTTAGAATTCTGTTTTGGTGCCACAATATTTTAAATTGAATCCAACATAAATTGCCTCGCTTATTTTTCTCTTTTTTTTTTTTCTTTCCATTAGTATGATGCTCATTAAGAGGCATTACAATTGATTAGTTGTTGGAAAATTTATTCAAAAGATTCTACTATAGACGATACGGTTACTCTGATGGTTGAATAAGGACGTATATTTTCTGGATTCAGCATTCTAGCATGCGGTAATCTGAAGCCCGTATTTACTGTTGATGCGCATAGTAGGAATCATTTCGGTAAATTGCCTTTTTTATGGGGAAAACACTAAATGACATATGCATAAAACCTATAAGAGATATATCGACAGCCACTTATTTCACAAGGGGATTCATTAATACATGAATAAGCAACTTTCGAAGGTAAAACTTACTAAGTCGAGAAATTACTAATCACCAATATACTTATACTTCTCTAAATAAATGTTGATTTTTAGCATGGAGAAGTTACTGAGTTTAAGGAGTTTGGAAGTAAAGTTATTTTTTATCATGACAAAATTAGTCGTCATTGAAATGGACACACCTTCTTTCCCCGGTAAAAAAGTTACTGTGTTAAACGACTTAGAATGTTCACCACTCAGTATATACACATACCTTAATTTCATATGAGAGTTATTAATCATGCGGAGAAATTATCAACTATCAATAGGTGGACAGTTAATTTTCCTCTTAGAAAGTTACTATTCAAATTGAAATGTAACTAGAGATAGATAGATACATACATACATGCATACATGCCTTCCAATTTTGTCTCTAACTGACGAGTAGGTTTATCAATCAACAATGAAATGATTGGAACTGATTAAGCTGTCGTTAGTCAAGTGATAGTCGTTGATGACTATGACCTGCTCATCAATCACGCTTCATAATTTGTCTCTGTTTATTTTCCAGGGGGACTTCAAGATTTTGTGGGCACTGGTTAACTTCAAGTCAAACATCTGGAAAGCCATCTAGATGGATCCATCATCCATTCTTTAATACACGCCCTTGCCCAAAGAACTTGTTTTATGTATGCCAACATCTTTACTAATCAAGCTTATAGCATTTGAAAATGCGCAAGTATGCTTGGAGACAAACAGTAAGCTATTAATAGGAGTATCACAAACGCTTTTTGTTATAATATCAATAATGTGATCCTGCATTCAGTTTATTATTGCCCACATTAATTAATTTTGTTGATGTCTTATTGTCCACATTAAGTTGCGCAATAACTATGGTGATTGCCTAATTTTAAGATAACTGTCTTGATGGAAGATGTTATTTGAAGTGGTGCACATTAATAGGTCATCTAAGCCAAACTTTCTCATAATCCGAAAACACACTTTCAACTTCGAGAGGGTAACTAGCTAGAAGTACCCATTCACCGATTGTTCAAGGCTTTGTGTATTTGGTTTTTCAACTTCATCTGTGGCTAGAGATTGGTATAGAATTTTTCACATTTTCGCGCATTCAGTCTTGACTATGCATGAGTTTTGTTTATCCATTTATAATCGGAATCTTCAGTCTTTCACAAACCAACACTGTTACCATAGCATTCTGTCGCTTTACATGTCTTCCCCTATTTTCATTCGCCTTTACGAGATAATCACTGCCGATGTTTCACCATCATCTTTACATGATGATTTCATATGCTGCAAGAACTATTCTGAAGTTGACCGAGCTTCTTGAGATATACGTTCCGAGTACTGTTATTCTTCATTCCGAATGGACAGATTCTTCCGGAGTAGCTTCTTTCTACCTTCAACGTGCGATTATCCTGAAAGAAATGGAAAGGAATACAAAGCAAAGAAAAGAACAGCTGAACTATATATTCATCATGTGAGAGGAACATTAAGGTGGCTAAACAAAAGGATAAACTAAAATAATGTGGTACCTCTTTGTATCAAGCCCGCCCTCCTGTGAAAGGGGCTGCGACGCGGTGATAAAAAAGTGGTGCATTATTCAGGTGAGCAACAGTAAGGGTATCCAGTCTGCTGTTCATCTATTGAGTGGCTGAACTTGCATTGCAGAATATAATCACTTTGTCGACTTGGGGCCCTGTTTTGCGATTCCATTCGCCACTAGCTGTTCCCCGCCTTGTAATTGTCTGCATGACTCGAATCAGCACACATCATCTCCTATGATATATCTCGTATTTCTTCTCGCCTTGCTTCCATATATACCCACTTCCCCTTTGGGTCATGAAACTTGTAAGTGCTAGGTCACTTTGATGCCGCTTGCTTCTCGGTTTTGTTCTTGCAATGTGCTTTAACCATGCCTACTCCACCACATAAAAAAGAACTGCAAACTCGCGCTGCTAGCTTTTAGGGCTGGAATGACCGGACATCCCTTCAATGTGCTCAACTCGCAGAACAATAGCATTGGTTTTTGCTAGTGATTCGGTGGCACATGCAGTCAAAGGCACCAAAGGGTCCTGGTTCTCAAATAGGGAGCACAAGGACTCTCTCTCCTGTTACTGAACTTGGAAGCACAAAGACTCTCTTGTCGACCTCTCCTCAGTCCTCATATTGAAAACTTCAACTTCTTGAGGGAATTGTGGCTTAGGTACAACAGTTTCAATCATGAAATCCCTCTACATGTCAGCTGGTTGGACCCTACCAGCGTGTCTTACAACGAGGATGCAAATCATTGGTTGGTGAAATTCCCAAAATATATTAGCTTGCTCTAACCTTGTCGACCTCATCCCTGGACACAACCAACTGGAGAAATTTCTATAGACATCAGTTCATTATCGAAGCTAAAGTGATTTTCTTTGTAAGCAAATAATCTCATAAGGAGCGTGCCTTCCTCCATTGGGAACTTATCTTCATTGGGGAGCTTACCTCAGATGGAATAACTTTAGTGGAAGCATTCCCCCAATTCCAGGCTGCCAGCTGAAATCACAGGATGTTTCTGTAGCAGTGAATCACTTGTCTGGTACAATCCCAACTTGAATACTCTTCTCGTCTCTAAATTCGAGGTAGGAGCCAACCGAATACGAGGAAGTCTTCCAAAGACTTGACCTTCACACTTCCAAGTCTCCGCTTGGCAGGAGCCTATTCGAGGGACGGATTCCTCTGTCAATATCGAATTACACAAAGCTGACGTCACGTCAACTTGCAATCAACAGACTTAAAAGGGAAAAAGCCTTCTCTGGAAAATCTGCATGAGCTTTGATCATTTACCATCTACAAGAATCAGCTTGGGAGTGGAAGACCCAGAGGCGTGAACTTCCTTTGCTTGCTGCAAAATGCCACAAAAATTAGCGGTATTGTTCATTTCTCGCAACAGTTTCAGCCGAGTGTGCTTAAATGCATAGATGTAATATATCCACCACCCTCACGACATTCATCGTATTAGGATTTCGAACACGAGGAAGTTTGATCAAATGCATGTGGAGAGGGAATTAGGGTGACATGGGACTTTACTATAGACTATTTGAATAAAGTTTATTAATTCGGAATTTAAGAGTTTCTATTTTTTATTAACTCGTGATATATTGAACTTCGTTGTGATTTTCATTCAAGGAAAGGCTTTGTTTAATTGATATGCAAAATTATTTATTTTTTAATTACGTCTTTTATTCTGAAAGAAATGGCCAATTATTTCCTTAATTCTGGATATGGATTTGAAGCCTGACAAAATTATTGCTAGACAAATTCGGAACTTTGAAGGAACGAAATACCTCTAAGAACTCTACAACTCCCTGAAAAAATTGCTGCTTCAAAAATCTAATGCTTCAATTGATGCGGGAGCATCCAATGTAGCTCTATCAACCAACTTAGAACCATCAATGCTTATCCAAGCCAAGAAAGAAATTGGGGGCGAAATTGGGGGCATCATGTGCTTCGATTGATCATTTTGAATGAATAATGTCAATTACTTATCGATATTTTGTGGTATGTCGATAACTATCAATGGGAGACCATTTTGGATATCTTGCATGACCAATTGATGAAGTTTCAAGAGGATTATTTTCTGGTCAAGGGAGGAGCACGAATTTTGGAAAGCTAAAGGTTCAAGAATGTAGAAGGCTAAAGGTTCGAGAATGCAAGTTCCCGTGCTAATAAATGCATTTCCTAAGTTCATAGGCGTCTTTATTGTTATGTAGTTTTCAAGAGTCAAAGGTTTAAGTTCCTAGGTCATTAAAGTCTGTTTTTTATATTTCCTAAGTCTAAAATCCTCTTATAGACAGGAGAAAACTATCCAATGTATGGAGATACGAATTTGATGAATGAAAATGGTGAGATTTCCTCTGCTTGAGTGAACTTCTTCAGAGAGTGGATAACTCCTTTCGGTCTCTTTATCCTTGGAGCGTAGATCACTCCTTGGTGGTGAGCCAAGAAGCCCTTTATCCTTGACTGGTGGAATCTTTAGGCCTTGGTGGTGAGTTTCTCCTATCCCGAAGTCCTTTATTCTTGGTTGGTGAAAGTTTTAGGCCCTGGTGGTGAACTTCGTAGATCTCGATCCTCATCTTCGGTTGGTGGCGTGGTCTTTATACCTTGGAAGGAGATCGTTCTATCTTTTCTTATTCTCTTTCGTTTCTTCCCCGTATACACTACTCCATACACTTAACCAGAAAAATCCCAAAAGAAAAATTTCTGTTCTAGAATCACTTGCCCCCATCACACGTCAAAAGATTAGTATCAGAGCTCAAGATTCAACTCATTTGAGTGATTCATTTCTTTCTTCTATTACAAATTCCTTATGGCTGATCAAGTTCCAAGAGGCTTGACTTTGGAGGAAGCGCACAACGAAAGGCGAGATCGCGCAATCCAAAATCTTTAGCAACAAATGGAGCGAGTCCTTAATCTTCTAGAGAATCCGGTGAGACAAGGATAGCCAACAAGGCGTCCAAATAACGAAATCGGTGTGACGATTCTAAATCTCGTCAAAGTTCTAATGACGATTCCGATTCCACTGGAGACAACTCTAGTGATTTTGAATATCAAATTCGAAGACGAAGAGGGAGGCATAAGGAGGATGAAAGAGACATTAAAGTGGAGGTCCCTGAATTTCACGGTAATCTCAATCTCGATGACTTTATGGATTGGCTACACACAATGAACGAATTTTTGACTTCAAGTCCTATTCGGATGAGAAGAAATGTAAGGTTGCTATCCTAAAGCTGACAAATTATGCTTCTCTATGGTGGGAGAATCTAAAGCATCATTGAGCAAGAGAAGGAAAAGGCTGAATCAAGTCTTGGGAAAAACTTAAGAAGTTGATGAAGAAGAGGTTCTTGCCCAACACCTATAAGCAAGATTGTTCCTCAAACCAAATTCCCTAAGACAACAAGGGATGAGTGTTGAAGAATACATTCGTGAGTTTGAACAACTCAAAATGAGGTGTGAAGTTCCACAAGTTCCTGAGCAAACCATCGCTTGTTTCCTTGGCAGTATGAATCGAGAAATTGCTGATATGGTTGAACTTCAACCTTATTGGTCCTTTGAAGATGTATGCAAGTTAGCCATAAAAGTTGAAAAATAATTGAAGAGCAAGAGGTTTTCCTCCAGAACCTCAACAAAGGTGACATCCTATTTTTAGGGTGCTTCCTCAAGCAAGGGTGAGAGTACGTTGACAAACGACAAAGGCAAGGAAAAAAATGCAGAGCCTTCCAAAGAAGTCCAAAAGAAGTTCGAAGGTGATGCAAGGAAATGCTTTAAGTGCCATGGTTTTTGACATTTTCAAGCAAATTGTCCAAATAAGAGAGTTATGACTCTTCAAGAAATTGAGGAGATCAATTCGTCGCTTCAAGAGGCCGAGGGCAATCAAGACCAAAATGTTTCTGAATCTGAAGTAGAAGAAGAAGGTGTGGAGAAAGTCGATGATGGCAAGATGTTGATCATCCAAAGAGCATTACATGTTGAAGTTTCTCCTGATAAAAAGCAAAGGGAGAATATATTTCACACCCGTTGCACTATTAACGGAAAGGCATGTTCGGTGATCATTGATGGTGGGAGCTGCACCAATGTTGCTTCGACAACTCTTGTTGACAAGCTGAAGCTTCCAACAACGAAATATCCTCAACTATACAAGCTCTAATGGCTCAATCAAGGGAGTGATCTCAAGGTAACTAAATGAGTTCTTATATCATTTTCGATTGGGAAGAACTATCGAGATCAGGTTGTATGTGATGTGATTCCTATGGATGATGGTCGGAAAAACACATACTCTTTTCATAAGGAACAAAAATGCATTACTCTTTTACCCTCGAGTCCTTCTTTGATACATAATAATCAACCTAGGGAGAGAAACACTTGTAAGGAAAATTTGTTCTTGAGTGAGACACGGGTTGAGAGAGCCATTAGCAAACAAAAGAATGTATTTGCTTTGCTTGTGATCGAGAAAAAGAGTGAGATAGAGGGACCCATACATCCAAAAATGCATTGCTTGTTGAAAGAATTTGCAAATGTGTTCCCGGAGGATTTGCCACCTGGATTACCTCCCATAAGAGGTATTGAGCATCAAATTGATTTGATCCCCGGTACTCCACTACCAAACAAGCCAGCTTATCAATGCAACCTGGAGGAAACAAAGGAGTTGCAAAGACAAGTCGATGAACTTCTCGACAAAGGATAAGTTCAAGAAAGCATGAGTTCATATTCTGTTCCAGCTCTACTTGTACCTAAGAAGGATGGTACATACTGAATGTGTGTTGATAGCCGAGCCATCAACAACATCACCATTAAGATAGATTTGTGGAGTGGTTATCATCAAATCAGAATGCGACAAGGTGATGAATGGAAGACGGCTTTCAAGATCAAGGGAGGCCTTTATGAGTGGTTGGTTATGCCATTCGGATTATCTAATGCTCCGAGTACCTTCATGAGACTTATGAACAAGGTTCTTCGTTCCTGTATTGGTCGATTTGTCGTTGTTTATTTTGACGATATTCTTGTTTATAGCAAGAACGAGGAGGAGCATATCTCTCATTTAAAACAGGTCTTTAATGTCTTGAGAGAACAAAAACTATATGCTAAAATGGAGAAATGTGAGTTCTTCTCTCCAAGCAATGTGTTTCTTGGTTATGTGGTTTCCAAAGATGGAATCTCTGTTGATCAACCCAAGGTGGAAGCTATGAAGACTTGGCCGGTTCCGAAGTCCATTTTTGATGTAAGAAGTTTTCATGGACTTTGTCACGCCTCGATCCTCGGGGACGCACCCATCCTTCTACTTGGTCGATTTTAGAATGCGATATCCTAGGACTATGTATCGCTGACCCTTTCATTGATATTGCATATGCGGAAGCAGTTATAAATTCCTAGACAATAAAACAATGGGATAGAAAAGTAGGCCATATTTTTCATATTGAAATTCACAACCACACTTTTATACTCAGCACAACTCATAGTATCTTACATTACTATTAACATAGGTTTGATTAACGCCTATTCACAAGTACACGAGTTTCACAAAACGGGATGGGATCTCAATCCTCATTTGGGTTGTACTCGGGATCATCATCCCGATCCTCCTCAGATCCTTCATTATTGGGCTCCTTTTCTTCAAACTCTTCATCTTCTTCTAGCTTGTCATCAGGGTCATCCAATAGGTAATCCTCCTTCGGTCCCTCTACGGACCTGAAATGGTTATTCAATAACCAATGAGACCACGTCTTAGCGAGTTCTACCCCCTAAGACCCGATTAGTAAACCAATACGCCATACAGTTGCCTAAGCACAGCACGAGTCAGAGGACTTACCTTGGCCTCAGTCCCAACCTACAAATCAAGGTTATACACAAATGCCTCATATATCACATTAATTATTCCATCAAATCACGACATCGGATCTAAGTATTGATCAATTGACTTAGTCGATTACATGTCAGTCGGATCACCTCTAGGTCATTCCATTCCTCACTATATAACCTCCAATAGTACACTTAGTCACAGAGCCACATTTATGCTCTCGAGCGTCGTTTTTGCCAAGGTGACGTATGTAGTGGACAACACTCATGCGTTCTTTAAGGCGCCGTTTTCACCAGTGATATCCTTGATCACCGAACAACGTATGTCCATAATGAGGCATGCAGTAGATAGTAGTCGTGCGTTATTTAAGGCGCCGTTTTCACTAGTGATTTCTTTATCACCGAACCATGTATATCTATACTGATGCAGGTAATAAACAGCACTCGTGCGCTCTTTAAGGCGCTGTTTTCACCAGTGATTTCCTTATCACCGAATCACGTATGTCTATACCTCGTACTTGATCGGTCTCAGCCAAGATTATTCTCAGTTCAGCCTCACGATTTTCTCTACTTTACAACTCATCAAAGCATTGTCAATGCTAAATAACTATACTCAGCCATCTACCAATCAATCATTCAATTTCACTCAATTTCAGTCAATTAAGGAATAATTCCTCAAATTACACAATCAATTCAATTTAGCACAATGTAGAGCTCAAATAAATAAATGGACTGCACCACGACAATCAGCACGAAATTCCAGTCACCGGCCATCCCGGTTGAATTTCCGGAAAAAAATAAATAATAATTTCGAAAAATAAATAAATAAATATTAAAAAATCCAATTTAGGCCCATAATGGCTAATTGGAGGCCGAGACGCAGTCGGGAAAAATCCCGAGATATATTCAATAAATAGAAGTACGTCTCTACTTACTAATGACTAAGTCTAACCACCTAACATGCATAATTAAGTCACTAATTTAATTGTTCTAAACTAATCTAACCACCTAATTACACTTAATTAAATCTAACCAACCCTTAAGCATAATTAGCAAACTAAGAAAGCATTAGTGAGCAAAACTCACTTGATTAAAGCGGGGACCGGGACACCACGACAGCGACACGATGGCGGCCGAAATCCGAACTTTCGGTGGCGTTGACGGACACTCGGGCCGGACCTACAAGCCACGCAAGCCCACAGAAATTTCTGGGCTTGGGCTTGGCTTCGCGGGCTTCTAATTTTGTTGGGCTTCGCTGAGATGGGCTGCTGGACCAACAAATTTCGCTGGGCTTAAAATCCAATGGGCTGAACTTCAAGTGGGCCTATTTTCGTGGGCTTCAAAGCTGGACTGCACTAAAGATTTTCGCTGGGCTGAGCTGGGCTGGCTGATTTGCTGAAGATGGGCCGGCTTCTTGGGTTGCCGGCACGAAGAAGCTGGGCTTCTGTTTCGGTGATGCTGGGCTGAAGACGTGCGACGATGGGAGCTGACTGAAACGGCTTGCTTGCTGAGTTGATTCGGTGCTGTGGGACGCGCGGCAGCTGGCAGGAGGAGTCAATCGTCGGAGGAAAATGGCTAACGGTTGACTGGGACGTGGCAACAGATGAAACGGTGGAGAACAGAATCGGTGGAGTGGCTTCGTGGGGATGGGCGGCTTCGTGTGGGGGCCAGGCGGTCAACAACCGAAGCTAGCAGGGGAAATTTTGACTCGGTGAAGACGTGGCTTCTTCAAGCGGCGTTGTTGGCGTTGGCCTCGCGGCAGCAGCAGCAAGGAAGTCAAGCTGTAGACGTGAAGACCGAAGCTGTTGGTGTCTGCGGTGGGTTGAGGGCTTCAATTAAATGTTGGCCGAGCAAGTAGCAAACAAGGACTTGTCGTGGCTTCGGGGGAGATGTTGGTCTTGCAGTAGCTAGATGAAGACACGAAGGAAAGTTGGGCCAAGTGTGGGGCGGCGCTACTTCGGTGAAGTGGGGCAGCTGGCGTGAGGATATGCGGTCAAACGAAAGGGCTTCTGTGGAGAGAGTGTTGACCAAAGAGCAGCAAGCGTTGGACGTCTTCTGCTGGGGAACTCAGTGGAATATGGGTTGTTCGAAGGAGGGAAACGAAGGAGAGCAGGAACATCTCGTCTGAGAGAGGAAAGAAAATTTTAAAAGCAAAAGCAGAAGACTAAGGTTGTGAAGGAGAGAGGAAGAGATAGAGACGGAGGGAGCGACAGACAACGACGGGAAGCCAGCTGGTTTTGCTTTATAAAAAGATAGGATCAAGGGGTAAAGTCAATGGATTTATCCCCTCCATTGAATACCATGTCCCCTAATACTTTCCCAATATAATTTCCACCAATTACCCAAATTTTGATGAAATTAATGCACCCTCTCATCCTAGGCTCTGAATTTCATATTTTAGTCTTCAGTCTCTTCAACAAATTCCCAAATTCAAAGTCCAATTTTGGTGTAGAAAAAGTCTACATAATTTCTGCAAGTCCCCTTCGCCATATAGCTCGGTTTGCAAGTCGAAAATTTCTTCAATTCGGCCAATCTGAATTTCCGTTAATTTTCCGCGACGTTCGAATCAATTTTTCGTAAAAATCTCGGAATCTCTGAAAAATCTTTTGAGACTGAGTCGACGTTCCTAGAATGGGTCGTGACATGACAAGACTTTCAATTTCTGAAATTAGACTTGAATTCACAGTTAATTTCATTTGGCATGTTTCGAGCCACAATGAACCCACTCGACACATTGGCGACTCTCAGTTGTCGTGAAAATCTCGAGGATTCAAATACGGACAGGCACCAAAACGATAACAAAATCAGTCTAGTTGCCGGTCGATGAGAATTTTCTAATTTAGTGGTGTCACCCACGATTAGCCACACATCTCAGTCGAACCGACCTATCTTTGATATCAAATCGATTTATATCTGTGTTGTAATGACCTCTAAAGATGGACACGGTCGAGAAGCCGATTCTTGGTTGAATTCTCAAGTCTATTTGCCTTAAAATTCTTAATGGCTTCCCCAGATAGTCTAGTTATTTCGAGAGTGATCAACTCTGAGAACAGCCCTATAGGCGTGTCAATGAAATGCCCGATTTATTCAGTAGAAAATAGGGTTGAAAATCTGGGATGTCACAGACTTGTTTTTTTTTTTTGGTGACCCAGGGAACCTCCGTGCGTCGCTTCGTGGCGAAGAGTAAACCACAGGGTGGCTGGGCCACCACCACGGACCCGAGCACTGGTGAATCGCGCGTTTTGCATTGAAGCAACGCGGACGCGGAGTCTCGAACCCTCCCCCTGCGGATGGGGTACCAAGCCTTAACCATCGCGGCCACCGCGGGCGGTGGTCATAGACTTGTTTCTTTCTATCGACGTTTTGTCAAAAAATTTAGTACAGTCATGGATCTTATAACTGAATGCATGAAAATGGTGCTTTTGAATAGACAAAGGCTGCTCAAAACGTATTTGAGGTAATCAAGCAGAAACTTTGTGAGACCCCTATTCTTGCACTTCCTGATTTTGATAAAGTAATTGAAGTTGAGTGTGAGGCAAGCGGAGTTGGTATTGGTGTTGTTCTTGTGCAAGCACAAAAACCATTGGCATATTTTAGCGAGGAGTTATCCGATTCAAAGAGGAATTATTCGACTTATGACAAAGAGTTTTATGCCATTATCTGAGCTCTTGATCATTGGAGTCATTATTTGAGGCCAAATCAATTTGTCCTTCATTCTGATCATGAGGCGCTTAAGTTTATTAGTGGCCAACGCAAGCTTAATTCGAGACATGCAAATGGGTAGAATTTCTTCAATCATTTTCTTTTGTCTTAAAATATAAACCTGGGCACACTAATGTTGTAGTAGATGCTTTATCGAGAAGATATTCTATGCTTACTGTTTTGGACTCTAGGATTTTTGGATTTCAATTAATGAAAGAACTTTATTTTGAAGATGCGGAGTTCTCATCCATCATCAACAATTGCAAGCGGGGAGTTCAAGGTACATATTCTTTGCAAGATGGGTTTCTTTTTAAAGGAAATCGATTGTGTGTGCCGAAGAGTTCTTTTTGCGAATTGCTGATTCAAGAGGTGCATGGTGGAGGATTGGCTGGTCATTTTGATATTAACAAAACTCTTGAGGTTCTTCAAGAGCATTTCTATTGGCCAAAGATGAGTGGAGATGTGCATGCTGTCATGCCTTGATTCTCGAGCGCGTGCTCATCCCTCGATGGTTGATTAAATTGTGACGTCTTAGGATGCGTTGCCGACCCATTCATTTTAATGCGCATGCGGAAACGAATAAATAAATCCCTAGACAACACAAAGATGGGATAGAAAAGCAGGGTCAAAATTTTGAAAACCATAACACATTTTTATACACATTAGACTAAGTCGTATACAATACTAGTCTATATATAAAAGTCTACAAAAGGTAGAGGGGCTATAGATCCTCTAAGCATTTGAACCCTCAATCGAAGATTTCGAGGTCTCTGGCTCCGGGGAGTTCGGTCTACCATTGCACCACCAGGAGGGTCAGCTGTACCCTTACCAAAAGCGACCTCCAGCACTGACATAGGATCTTAGATTTCGGTAAGGGACCTTCTCTGGGTCCATCGTGCTCGTGGTGATACCATGATCTGTATTGATGGGGTACCATTTGTGATAGACCCACATCAACCCAGACAATTGATTTCACGAGTTCGTAGACCCATGCCCTCTGGCCCCCATGAAGAGGGATATAAGAGACTTGTTCAGTGACGTTCTTTGGTTGGCCAAAATGTTCGAGAGGAACCTCCATCTTGTTGGAGAAAACTTTCTTATTTGTTTTGAAGCTGACAAAACGTTTCCATCAGTCTAGTCGAAGACTTGCAAACTCTTTAGTCAAATTCGAAAACCATTTGGACCGCGAGACTCAAGAGTCAAAGTCCGCCTCATCGACGGTTTCTAGACCGTCGAAGAAGACTTATCCAGAATTGAGTATTTCTTTAAGGATTTGATTCTATCGGCTAAAGAAGATCTCACGGCTGGAGATAACATCTCAAAATCTATTATTCGTCTTGAAATTAATTCGGGTAATTTAGATCCGTTGAATGGTGAAGCATACTTGGAAGGTTTTACTTATGGAAACCTAGATCCTGATTGTATGGGCGAGCAGGATTGGTGGGCTATCATCACATTCCTTAAGTAACTCGAGATCTCCCTAATTGATTTTGTCCAACGGGTAGATTGGAAGAACTCATTTGGAAAGTGCCAATAGTTATGAAGGCATGGAGGAGTATATAAGGAAGACGCTCTAGTTATTTGAGTGTGTGCGCGATAGATAAATTCCAAAGTCTGAAACTTCTTGTTCTCTGCCAATTCAATTGTTGAGTGTAAACTTGTACTCAAAAGAGAGTTTATACATTTGTGAGACCTTAGGGATGTGTAGCTGAGTCTCTACCTTTGTGGAATCAGGACGTGATCGTAACGACTCTTTTGATTCATAGTGAAATCCAGCCGGTGGACTGTCAGTGCGGGAGAGTAGACGTAGGCTTGGATTAAGTCGAGCCACAATAAACCTTGTGTTCTTATTCTCTTCCCTAAACTCATTTACTTTGCTCGTAACTTTATTGAATTGTTAGAGTCTCATTTCATTTTCAAAGTCTACTGTTAAACAGACTCAGGTTAAAAGTAAAGTTTTACACTATTCTCTACAAAAATTTATTTTCGCACCTATTCACCCCCTCTAGGTGCTCATACTAGCATTTACAATTGGTATCAGAGCCTGTGTACTCATTTAAAGTAAAATATTTTTTACTTCAGAGTTAACGATCCATAGCTAGTATGTTGGCTCCAGGTTTGGTTGAAGGGCAAAGCAACACCAGACCGCCTTATTTTGATGGAAAGGAATACAACATATGGAAAAACAAGATGAAGGCATTCCTAAGATCAAAAGATCCTTTGGAATAAGACGTGGTAGACAAAGGAATCATTCCTAAAGCTACAACAGTCTTAGAAAGAGGAAAAGAAGTTGTTGAGTCCAGCGAGATGACTCAAGAAGAGATAACCAAAAGAAAAGATCTCGATGCAAAAACAATTTATTCCTTATATTGTGCATTATCTCCTACTGAATATAACAGAATATCTTCTTGTGAAATAGCTAAAGAAGTCTGGGATAGGTTGCACATCACCTATGAAGGAACCGATCGAGTGAAAGAAACCATAATCAATATTCTGCTCGGTTAATAAGAAGCCTTCAAGATGAAACCAGGAGAATCTATCACTGACATGTTTAGTCGTTTTACAGAATCGTGAATGGTCTTGAGTATCAAGGTCAACCAATCTCTGGACCCATGAAGGTTAACAAACTGTTGCGTGGACTTTCCAAAGATTGGAATCACGTAAAGACCTCAATAAGGGAGACACAAAGGATCATGCCACTCTCCGTTGACGAATTGGTTGGCACTCTTCAGTCTTATGAAGTGGAGCAAATCAATGAAGATGAAGATCCCAAAGGTAAAAAATTTATTGCTTTAAAATCTAACGATGACTTTGATATTATAGATTATGAAGACGATATGGATGATGAAGAGCTTGCTCTCATAATAAGAAAGTTCATAAAACTGAACAAAAGGGGAAGAAGATTCAATTGGAAGAAACAAAGTTCTCAAAAGTCTAAAAATAAATCAGCAGAGGACGATGAATCCAATAAAGATGTGATTTGTTTTGAATACAAGAAAAAGGGACACATCAGACCCAACTGTCCCTTACTAAAGAAAAAGAAAGGAAAAGCTAAGAAATACAGAAATGCTCTCAAAGCAGAAACTTGGAGTGATCTTGAATGCGAAGAGAGTGATGATGATTATGCCAATATTTGTCTAATGGTACAATCAGAATCAAATTCAGACTCTGAGACAGACTCGGACTTAGACTCAGACTTAGACAGTGAAATCAAGGTAAGTAATTTAAAAATTCGTACTAAAGTCTCTAAATATATTGATGAGCGTGTCTTAGTCTCAAAACCTCTCTCAAGAGGATTTCCGAACTAAAAAGGGAAAATTCTGCTTGAAGCAACGGGAGATTGTTTGGAAAGAAAATGTCGAAAATTTAGATAAAAATGTTATTACCTTGAAAGAAAATGCAGACTCTCTTCTAATGAAAAATGATATTTCAAGCATCGAAAAAGGTTTTCTATAGGATCGAGAAATCGGAAAAGATTCTTTCAGCGCAAAGACCTTATTTTAACAAATCAGGCTTAAGAATGACTGCTGAAACCATTTCTCTAATTGATTTTCAAAAAGTAAAGGAAAGAATCAAACAAAGACCTACAAAATATTTTTATAGAAATCATTTTCAAAAAGCTTTTGTAAAAGCGTAGGCCGTAGTGCTCTAAAATGTTCTAAGTGTAATAGCTCAGAACATTTTGAGAAAGAATGTCCCATGGTTTGGAAACCTATTAAGAAGGCTTGGGCGAAGACCGTATATTGCACTAACTCCATTGGACCCAAGAAAGTATAGGTACCAAAGGAAACTTGAGTTTCTTTTTTAAATGCAGGTCACCATCAAGAAAAAGGTCAAATGGTACTTGGATAGTGGATGCTCAAGACATATGACAGGAGATTCAAGTTGTTTCATAAAGCTTATGTAAGTTAATGGTGGAAAAGTTTCTTTTGGAGGAAATAGTAAAGGCAGAATTGTCGGATGCAGAACCGTAAACATTGGAAGTCTCACAATCAATAATGTTTCCTTAGTGGAAGAACTCAACTACAACTTGTTGAGTATCAGCCAACTGTGCGACACAGGTTTTAAAATCAACTTTCAAGAAGAAATATGTTTTGGAACCAGTAAAGACTCCTCTCAGACTTTCACGGGACGAAGACATGGGAACATCTATCTTTTGGACATCAAACCAGAAAAATCCCAATGTTTAATTTCAATTCAAGAGGAAGCTAATTTCTGGCATAGAAAACTTGGCCACATCAACATGAAGCAAATAGCCAAGATCTCTGCAAAGAAGCTTGTTCGTGGACTACCCAACTTGACATACCAAAAATCCGATCTATGCACACCATGCATGTTGGGAAAACATGTTAGATGTTCTTTCAATCCAATAAATCAAGTTTCCACTAATCGTGTATTGCAGCTCCTACATATGGATCTTTTTGGACCAACTAGGACTCAAAGCATTGGTGGAAAGAAATATTGCTTAGTAATAGTGGATGATTATTCACGATTTACTTGGGTATATTTCTTGGCAAGTAAGTCTGAAACTTTTTCTTATTTCATAAAGTTTGCTAAGAAAGTACAGAATGGGAAAGGGGATGTTATTTCAAGTATACGGATAGACCATGGAGGTGAGTTTGAAAATCAAGATTTTGCTAAATTCTGTGATGAATCAAGTTTTTAGCATGTGTTCTCCTCACCATACACTCCAGAGCAGAATGGAGTTGTGGAAAGGAAGAATAGATCGTTGCAAGAAATGGCTAGAACTCTTTTAATTGAAAGCAACATTTCTTCTCGTTTTTGGGCTGAAGCAGTTTTTACAGCATGTTATATTATTAATAGAGTCTTTTAAGACCTATTCTGGAGAAAACTCCTTTTGAGTTGTTCAAAGGAAAGAAGCCAATTGTTTCCTATTTTCATGTGTTTGGATGTAAATGTTTTATATTGAAAAATGCAAATGATCGAATTGGTAAGTTTGAAGAAAAATCAGACGAAGGCATCTTCCTTGGATATTCAACCACCAGCAAAGCTTACAAAGTTTATAACAAAAAGACTCAATTGGTGGAGGAATCGATGAATGTCAAATTTCAAGACCTTATATAAAATTAATCAATTCAGACTCAACCTGAAGAATCTGAACCTGCTCCAAACTCTACAAATTCTAAATCATCAGAAGCAGCGCAGACTTTAGAAGATCAGCAACGAACGATCATTGAAGGATCAAATGAAGAAAAAGACCAGCAGTTTGTCAAACCAACTAGCAACTGGAAGCACAAGTCTAGTCATCACAAAGAACTCATTATTGGCGACATTGATGAAGGGATTCGTACAAGATCCAAAAGGCATGAAGGGTCTAGTGCTGTGGCTCTAATCTCTGAAATAGAACCCAAGAGCATAGAAGAAGCTTTAACTAATAAAAGCTGGATTGAAGCTATGCAAGAAGAACTCAGGCAATTCAAAGTATTAATGATGTCTGAGAATTGACTCATAAACCAAAAGGTAAATCTGTTATTGGAGCTAAATGGGTTTTCAGAAACAAGATGAACGAGAAAGGAAAAGTCATAAGGAACAAAGCAAGACTCGTGGCCAAAGGATATACGCAAGAAGAAGGGATAGACTATGATGAGACTTACGCACTAGTAGCAAGGTTAGAGGCAATTAGATTATTACTTGCTTTTGCTTGTTATAAGAATTTCAAGTTATTCCAAATGGACGTCAAAAGCACTTTCCTAAATGGATTTATCCAAGAGGAAGTCTATGTGGAACAACCTCCTGGTTTTGAAGGCCCAAGGAAACCAGACTCTGTATTCAGACTGAAAAATGCGCTATATGGTTTAAAGCAAGCTCCTCGAGCTTGGTACGATAGGTTAAGTAAGTTTTTAATCCAAAATGGCTTTGTTAAAGTGTTTGTATTTGTGCCAGATTTCAATCAGATCCCAAAGAATCTCATTTAAGTGATGCAAAATGCATTATCAAATACGTTACAACAACTCTAATTTGGGTCTCTGGTATCCTAAAAAAAGAGACCTTACTCTCCTTGGATACTCAGACGCAGACCTAGCAGGATGCAGAGTTGATAGAAAGAGCACCTCGGGCACTTGTTAATTGCTTGGTAACGGGACGGTATCTTGGTTTTCAAGGAAGCAAAGTACCGTAGCTCTCTCAACAGCAGAAGCAGAGTATGTGGCTCTTGGAAGTTGTTGTTCTCAAATCTTGTGAATAAAACAACAGCTAAGAGACTTTGGAATCGAAGACTCATGCACTGAGATCAAATTTGACAACACTAGCGCAATTAATCTCACCAAGAATCCAATTCTTCATTCAAGAGCAAAGCATATAGAGATTCGACATCATTTTATTAGAGACCATATTCAAAATGGAGAAGTCTTGATTCAATTCATAGACTCAAAGAATCAGTTGGCGGATATTTTTACAAAGCCATTGGAGAAAAGTCAATTCGAGTTTATTCGATCCAGACTTAATATCTTAAAGTCTGAAGAAGTTCAGACTCAAGGATAAAAAGTCTAAAAATGCTCAGACTCAGAAGATCAAGAATCACAACTGTAAGTTATTTCTGTTTTAGAAATTTATCTTTTGGATAAAAAACTCGAAAAGGTACGTTTGTCTATTAATCTGTAATTGATTGATGTTATCTTCCCCAGTTTTCGTAATTATTGCAATAATTCCTTTTCGAAAAAGAAGTTATCTTTTGAAATAACAGTTATCTATTTTCAAAAAGGCAGTTATTTTTTAAAAGGCATTTTCTATTTTTTCCTTTTACGACGATCCGTATACTTTGTTTTGACTGACTTATATACTGATCGTCTTCTTTACAAACTCTAGAAGCACGGAACATCACTTTCTTACTTTTACTCTCTAGTTTAATCTTCAAAGTTCTCATCTTTCTCGCGAATCGAGTTTGGAATCTCTCAAAGAATGTGAGAATGGCTTCCCAAAGAAAGTCTTCAAGGATTGCAAATAGGGGACCACAGCATATGTGTGAGGGTCCTACGCATTTTGACCTCACCAAGGAAGAAGAATCTCAAAGATAGCAACAGAGTCCACAACATTCTCAACCGCATCATTCTCCCCGTGCTAGACCACAGGATATTCAACAATAAGCAGAGGAAGAAATTATTGAAGATGCAGAACCTGTAAGAACTCAAAAGCCTACTTTTACCTACAAACTCTACTCGCCTTAAAGGATGGAGGCTCTGCATTGAACTTTATTAATGAATTTTGAAAGAAAAGGGGTACCGAAATGAAACCCACTTTTTGCGAACGATGGAGCGTTTGGGAATTGCTCTTGCGGGCTCAGCAGAAAGAGCCTTTGCGAATATCCCTAGTGATCCACGTGCTGGAGGACATAATTAACCTGATGGAAATGATGATGAAAAGATGTTCACTCATTTTAAGCTTAGAATGGGTATTGCAGCGAATATTCGAAGCAAAAGGACGACGTATCTGTTTCGTTCTGAGGAACACAAGCGACTTTACTCTAAGTTGCTGAAGCGAGGGGTGATGAACCTAAGGAGTGTGGAATTTGATTTTCTCGACTCTCTGAATGTGAAGTTGCGAGAGAAATTCACTTTACTTCAACTTGAACAATTTTGCTCTGAAACAACAGTGGCTCATCTAGAACTTACTGTGTATTTCTATTCAAATCTGAGATTTTTGGATGCAAATAGATTCTCTTTCAGTGTTAGAGACCAGGACTATGTAGTTGATATGAACACTCTGGCTGATGTGATTGGAGTAGAGAGAGGGGTGTTCCAATCAATTAGTGTGTCTATTGGTCGTGCGACGGTAGAGCTTGTTCGGGATGGAATGGTGGAATGACGAATTTCATACTTGAGGATGAATGCCTTAAATATTTTGCTTCACATGATTGTGATCAATTGCCTTAGACCAAAATCGACTTCGAAGACTGACGTCAGAAGCAAAGCTAATGTATGCTATCAACGCTGGGAAATTTTTTTCTCTACCACACACTATCATGTTTCACATGTATAGATCGATGGTGAAGGATAAAGGCCAACTTCCTTATTCAACACTTGTTACTAAGTTATTCAGACATTTGAATATTCAACCTCCCAAGATTCTGTGTGTTCGTACCTGTGATCAAATGGTGGTGGGACTGAAGATGGTTTCCAAAATGCGTCTGAAGGAGCTGAACAAGGTTTTGGAGCGATTTAAGGAGAAAACCCCTGTCAAGACTCACCAAGTCTCTACGGCTGCAAACAGAAAGGAAAGGAGCCCATGAAAGCTCCATCCAAGAAAGAGAGCACTCATCTTGCAGGATGAAGAAGATGGGGAAGATGTCACCATTTCCGCTCTTGCTTTAAGAAGTTTACAACGTTTTGTTCCAGAGACAGAGGAGAGAGAGGATCAAGATAGAGAAGAGACAGAACAAAGGAGTGAAGAGAGGGAATCGATGAGAAAAGAAGCAGAGGAAAAAAGAATTGCAGAAGAAGAGGGCAGAGGAGAACAAGAAGAGACAGAGCATGAAGAGTACTTCTCTCCGCTTGAAGGCACTGAAACAAGAGGAGCTGCTGAGAAAAGATGTATCTCTTCAATTGCTTTTACTAGTGAAGATGTTAGCCGTTCACCTACAGATCCAAAAGATGTATATGCCTATCAATTCCTTGAGGAAGGTCATGAGGTTTCATCTCCAAATTTGGGTGCTCATGCTGAAATGCCATCATTTGCCAATACTCCTCAAACTGAACATGCAGAAGCAAGCACTTAGACTGACAACTCAACAGACTTTCGAAGATTGCTTGATGTTCTTATGGAGATGCGAGGACAGATTTATGCCTTGGGACGCGAAGTTCATAATATGCAGAATGCCGGTCAAGCCTCTTCGGTTTCTTTGCATGATTAAATTCAGGCCCTTAATCTTCAAGTTCAAGCATACGCAAGGGTGAAGAAGTGGCGCAATGAAGGAGGATTTGAAAAAGCTGGAAGAGACTGTCAAGTCGATGGGAGATTTCCAGTTTGTTCGTGTTCCAAAACAATCTTAACTTTATTCAATTCTCTTTTTGTCTCTACCTTTTTTTTAATGCTGACAAAAAGAGGGAGATGGTGCAGATTTGAGATTTGACTCTTGTTTGACTTTACTCGTGTTTGGTTGTTTGGTTGTGACTAGTTTGGATTTGGATTATTTGATATGGATTTGGATTCATAGTGAAATCCAGCCGGTGGGCTTTCAGTGTGGGAGAGTGGACGTAGGCTTAGATTAAGCCGAACCACTATAAACCTTGTGTTCTTATTCTCTTCCCTAAATTCATTTATTTTGCTTGTAACTTTATTGAATTGTTAGAGTCTCATTTCCTTTTCAAAGTCTATTGTTAAACAGACTTAGGTTAAAAGTAAAGTTTTACACTATTCTCTACAAAAATTTATTTTCGCACTTATTGAACCCCTTTAGGTGCTCATACTAGCATTTACACATCTAAGGACTTGAAAATGTTATTTCACGACGGGATGAGATAATGTCTCAGCAAGTTTACCCCCTAAACTCCGACTAGGAAGGAAATACGCCTTAAGGCTACCTATGCACACACAAGATAGAGGACTTACCTTTGCATCAGTTCCTTCCTGCAAGTCTGTACAGTTCATGATCTTAATCAATCAATCCCATTTAATTCAAATCAACCCATTGATCAATCATTCAATCATCTTAATTCAATACCAACAATACTATCAATCAATTCAATATGACCACTGCTCACACAATCTGAAATAATCATTTAATGCTCTCACAAGCTGCAATATATGGTCATAGCTCTCACAAGCTGATATAGATAGATAGTAGCTCGCACAAGTTGATAATATAGATCATGTTCTCACAAGCTGACGTGCAGAGGGGCCTAAAAGCGGATAAAACGTATACTACTCTCACAAGCTGACATATCAAAGCCCATAGGCTAATACAGTATACTGCTCTCACAAGCTGACATGCAAAGGGTCCCAAAAGTTGATGATAAATATGCTCGCACAAGCTGATATCCATATATGCTCTCACAAGCTGATAAACCAAGTTAAAAGTACCCGATAAAAATAGTTGTGTGTGGGTACACGGTTGGCCTGAGCCAAAAACACAATATATTTCTTTTATAAAATCCCACTATTTAAAATAGTCCATAAACACATTTTTGGCATTGTAAACCGACGCCCGGTATTTTCTAATTAAATACTGAAATCACCCAATTTTGGAAAAAATACCCAAAATTATAATTATCACTCAATTTGCATAAATCAACACTCAATTAAATAAACCAATCATACCATTGCAATCGGCACAAAATTCTGGTCACCGGCTATCCCGGTATCATTTTTGAAAAATAATAAATAATTAAATAAATACATTTAAATACCATAAATACAAACTTAGGCCGTAAAAGCCAAATTAAATACCGAAACGGGCCTGGAAAAATTCCAAACCTATCTAGATAAATAATACAACTATCTAGTTACTAATTAAGCCGATCTAACCACCTAAGATGCAATAACGAGTAATTAAATCACTAATCCGTTCTAAATAACCACCTAAACCATACTTAGCCTAAACTAATCAACCCTTAAACATCATTAACTCCATAAGCAGATTTTAGTGAGTAAACTCACCGGTATTGAAATCCGATGAGTCCACGACAACTGACAAGGCAAAAGACGAGTGACAAACACCCGGCGGCACCCTACGAGGCCCATAAGTGGTCCAAAGTGGGCCTCGAAGCTCATGGCTAGTTTTTTGGCTTCGACTTCTGTTGATGTAGGCCAAGGAAGGGAGCTGAGCGACGAATTGGGTTGGTAATGGCAAGGGTGGTTGGCGGGCGAGCTGCAGCGGGGCTTGGCGGAGGCGGACGGCGACGGAGCGGTGACGACGGGGCTCTGGTTGAGCTCGACGGGCTCAGGGGACGGCTTGGGGTCGCGGCTGGAGTGGAACGACGAATGGAGCAGACGCGGCTTGTGCGAGGGACATGACGCGACGTGGGTGGCACAGTAAGGCGCGACGGCGGTAAGCGGGTGTGCGACGGCAGGGGAGGGAGGCTGCTCGACTTCTCTCTAGTTTTTGGGAGCTTCAAGTGGACAAGAAATGGAGAAAGGTGGTCTGAGGAAGAAGATGAAGACAGCTGCCCAAGTGGAGGGTCCTCTTGGCCTCAAAAGTCTTCCTCTATCCCCTTTGTCCTCTTGACAAGGCCCCACCTCAATTGGCAGGCCTCCTCAGCCAATTTTGTGCATCAAACTCTCCCTAGAACATGTCCCAAATGGTCCAAAAAGTGAGGGACCAAGGGGCCTACGAATTTGGACTTAATTTCCCCAAAATTGGATTCAAATCCTCTCTAATTGGATCCAATGTGGCCCCCATAAATTCAACCAAGGTGTTCACGATCAAATTGACATTTTTCCTCACTAATATAACCAACTTGCATCCCAAAAACATGATAAAAAATGGTCCATTGAATTTTCCAGCCGAAAAAGGCCCTATTTTGAATTTCCACCAAAAATCCTAGTTTGCAAAAAAATCTTCGGAGGATGAGTTGACGGTCTTAAAATGAATCGTGACATGAGAGAACTTTCAATTTTTGAAATCGGATTCAAATTCGCGGTTAATTTCAATCTGGCGTGATTTTAGCGTGACCTAGTCTACTTGGTATCTTTTAAAATTTTTTGGTGCAATTGACCCATGGTTGATTTATTTCGAGCCACAATGTACATCTTAGACACATTGGCAACTCTTGGTAGTCGTGAAAATCTCGAGGTTTCAAATACGGGCATAGGGTACCAAAATGACAGAAAAATCAGTATAGTGTTGATTAATGAGAATTTTGCAATTTGGTGGAATCACCCACACTTTGATCACCTATCTTAGTTGAACCGACCTATCTCTGATCCCTGATCGATTTTTAACTGTGACGTAATGATCTCTGCAGATGAGCACAGTCGAGTAGTCGATTTCTGGTCGAATTCTCAAGTCTTTTGCATTAAAATCCCTTAATGACTTCCCCAGATATTCTAATTATCTCGTGAGTGATCAGTTCAAAAAATAACACTATAGGCGCTTCAATGAAATGCCTGATTCATTTAATTGAAAACAGAACTGGAATTTTCGGATGTCACACATGCTATCATCTCAAGGTGTGCAACGTGTCACACACTTCCAGTACCATTGCAGCCCTGGGAAGATGTTAGCATGGATTTCATTGTGGCTCTACCAAGAACTCAAAGAGGAAAATATGCTATCATGGTGGTCGTTGATCGGTTCTCTAAAATGGCTCATTTCGTGCCATGTCACAAGACCAATGATGCATCTCATATTGCTGAATTATATTTCAAAGAGATTATTCGCATTTATGGAGTACCAAAGACCATTGTGTCGGATCGTGATTCCAAGTTCTTAAGCTACATTTGGAAGACACTATGGAGAATGCTTGGTACAAGACTCTTATTCAGCACAGCTTGTCATCCACAAACCGATGGCCAGACAATGATAACAAATTGTACTCTAACCACTCTTCTTCGTGGTATTGTGAGTAAATCTATGAAAGATTGAGATTTGAAGCTTGTGCATGCTGAATTTGCTTATAATTGATCACCAAGTTATACTACTGGTTGATCGCCATTTGAAGTTGTGTATGGAATTAATCCTCTCACATCCATTGATTTGATTCCAATTTCATCTAACTCTCAAGTAAACTTTGATGGCAAAAAAGAGCTGAATCGATGAAGAAGCTCCATGAGCAGATTCGATCCAAGATCGCAAAGGCCAACGAATCTTACAAGAAGAAAGCTAATCAACATCGGAAGAAGACTCAATTTCAACCGGGCGATCTAGTATGGCTTCACTTGAGGAATGAAAGATTTTCATCTCGATGAAAGAACAAGCTCATGCCCAGAGCTAATGGTCCCTTTAAAGTTATTGAGTGAATTGGTGACAATGCTTACAAGATTGACCTTCTGGAGAATTTGGAATTTTGGCAACATTCAACGTCGGAGACCTTTCTCCTTACTTGGAGGATGATAACTTTCTAGATTTGAGGACAAACCTCAAACAACCCGAGAAGGATGATGCAGGAGCATCCAACGTAGCTCCATCGACCAACTCAGAACCCGAGAAGGTCAATCTTGTAAGCATTGTCACCAATTCGCTCAATAACTTTAAAGGGACCATCAGCTCTAGGCATGAGCTTATTCTTTCGTCGAAATGGAAATCTCTCATTCCTCAAGTGAAGCCTTACAAGATTGATTATGCCTCTCAACAACCTGAACGATTGAGGAATGGACCCCGGGGAGAAATTGCCCTCCATCCTCAATAATAGCAATGCAACGCATTCACCTAAATCATCTAGAATTCCACCTCCTAACTCATTTTCCTAGATGTCCAACATCATTAAAAATCTCAAGTTGCCTACTTCCATGGCCAAACCTCTGGTTAGGTGGCTCCAAGACAAGTCCAAAAGTCTAGTCAATGACAAAAGGCCTATAACCCGTGGGGATGAGATTGTTACTAGAATAACAGAGCAAATTCAGATACTGAAAAACAGACAACTGCAAAGACCTGGCACGTTCAACTTGGTGAGATTTCTTAAAGAAGAAGGAGATTGTCCTTCCCAGGTCGTTCTAATCTAACCGCAGAAATGGCAGATGGTAAAATGTAAGGAAAGGATTCATTGATGACAAGATGTGCTCATGAATGATTAATGGAGTTAACTGCTCCATTAGACGACTACAAGAAACATTCGATACGAGAAGTTTGTTTCGGAGACATGTCGGATCTCTTGACCGGAAAGTTGAAGTAGAGATCATGTCATAGGTTGATGAACAATTTTGATCATGTACTATACATAATAACACTATCCAGCAAAGCAATAGTAATTAAAGGTCAATTTTGTCATGTTAATTGAGTTGACAGAGGTGAAATTGGCCTTGATTCTATTGACGTATCGCAAGTGATATTTTGGTACCAAGAAACTTTCATTATTGATAAGGTAGGCGGTTAAAGAGCGAGATAATTAAAAATTCAGTTCTTAACCAATCGTACAAATGCCAATTCCGTCATAAACTTTCCAACTTTATTAATGTAATCCTGAATCTTTGCATTGAATTTCAATATGGTTCTTCTTGCCAATTACCCCCAAAAATTACTAATTTAAAGTCCAATTATTATCAATCGTCTTGTAGGGTACGATGACATGAACAATTTTACTCAAACAACCAAGTTAGAGATTTCTAACTGTAATTGGCCGAGAGGACCATATTGGAATTTCACAAAAAGATTTAGGATAATTGGCAAAGGACTGAGTTGGCATCCATACAATTGATTTTAGATTGAATCTGTAATTTTCCCTAAACAAGGAAAATACGTTGTCATTCATTAACTAAGCGGTCAAGGGAGGAAAATACACGGTGGAGAAGCCACCGTTCCTTTTTGAAGCCACTGGTTAAAAGGAAAATACACGGTGGAGAAGCCACCCTTCCTTTTTGAAGCAACTTATTAAACGAGGAAAATACAGGGAACTAAATATGTTCCAATTCTAATTCTCCCAAGTTAAATCGCTTTCCTTGAGAAAATTAGAGGTAGAGAAGCCACCGTTCCTTTCTGAAGACCAACGGCACCGCCAGCTCATCATTTTCCTCGAAGAAACCATGGTGATCTTTCCTCTACCTCTTTATGATTTCATTTTACTAAATAAGGTATAGAGTAGTTTGTCTATTTATGTATTGACGTTATAACAGTGTTTTGCTTTTTTCCATATCAAATGCAGGAAAGAGACTTACAATGACAACTTCGAATTTCATTTGCAATGAAATTACGTAGATCGTTCTACTTGATATTCGTTCTCAAAGGAAAACCATCTGGAAGTTATTTTTAATAGTATTCAATCACTAATAATGAAGGTTCTTAAACTTTACCACAAAAAATAATGAAGGTTCTTAAAATCAATCTAAGTTTCGAATTTGTTTAAAAATCGATATTTTATGAAATATTCCTTTGCTAGGTCCTAAGGTAGAATAAGTTAAATACATTTTTTTGATATGCTTTCTATATCTTTTGTATGTTTTAAATAATTGAATTCCAACTACTTTTCCTGCGGATTATGATGAAAGTGAAGATTAAGGTCGAAGTATGTATCTTCTGTTTTCAATTTTTTTTTTTCTATGTAATGGAGATTTACTAATTTCAACAAGTGAAACACGAAGTTGAAAATTAAGGATTACACATTTTACATTGGTATATTCTCTAGTTTTCTATCAATTCATATTGACTTTTCACCTGCTACCCATCTTGCCCAAATAAATGGATAGACAGATTGTGACATCCCGAAATTCTAGTTCTGTTTTCAATTAAATGAATCGGGCCTTTCATCGATGCGCCTATAGTGCTATTCTCCGAGCTAATCACTCATGAGATAACTAGAATATTTGGTTAAGCTATTAAGGGATTTTAACGCAAAAGACTTGAGAATTCGACCAGGAATCGACTACTCGACCATGCTCATCTGCAGAGATCATTACGGTACAGTTAAAAATCGATCAGAGATCAGAGATAGGTCGTTTCGACTGAGATAGATGATCAAAGTGTTGGTGATTCCACCAAATTGCAAAATTCTCGTCGATCGGCACTAGACTGTTTTTTTTTTTGTCGTTTTGGCACCCTATGCCTATATTTGAAACCTCGAGATTTTCACGATCGTTGAGAGTCGCCAATGTGTTGAAGATGTACATTATGACTCGAAATAAATCGATTATGGGTCAATTGCGCCAAAAATTTATAAAAGCTATCTGGTAGGTTAGGTTATGCTAAAATCACGTCAGATTGAAATTCACCGCGAATTCGAATTCGATTTCATAAATTGAAATTTTTTTTCATGTCACAATTCATTTTAAGACTATCGACTCATCATTCGAAGATTTTTTTGCAAACCGAGATTTTGGCTTGCCAAGGAAGCTTTGGCAATTGCAAATGGCTGAGGAAGACAGCTAATCCATGTGGGGCCTTGTCTTGGGGATAACGAGATAGATTGGAAGAGAAGTGCCCCCCTCCAAGCTTGTGTTGTCCCCTATCTTCTTCCCTCAACTGCTTTCTCCATTAGAGAGTGTTTTGTGAGCTCATAATTGTAGAGGAAACTAGCCAGCAGCCCCTCCCTTGCCATCGACCACCGCCTAAAGTAGCCGGGCCAATCACACGCTAGCCGCGAGCTCGCACCAACTCGTCTGCCATCTGCGACCGTCCCTCAGTCCAGAGCCGTCGTCCACGCCCAGGCTATCGAATCAAGCTTGCTTGCTCGCCGTTCGTCGTCGTCCAGCCACCATCTATAGCCGTCCAGCACCGGCCGACCCCGCAGTAGCCTCACCCACCCGTCCTCGCCATATCAGCCCAAGCTAGCTATCCAAGCAGCCCTCATGGCCCAGCAGCAGAAGCCGAAAACCAGTCTCCGCCTTGGCGTCGTCGTGAACTTCTCGGATTTCAAACCCGGTGAGTTTACTCACTAAACTTTGCTTAGGGAGTTAATGATGCTTAATGATTGATTAATTTAGGCTAAGTATGGTTTAGGTGGTTAGTTAGAACGTATTAGTAATTTAATTACTCGTTATTGCATGTTGGTGGTTAGATCGGCTTAATTAGCAACTAGATAGGTGTATTATTTATCTAGATAGGTTTGAAATTTTTCCGAGCCCGTTTCAGTATTTAATTAGGTTTTTTCGGCCTAAGTTTGCATTTATGGCATTTAAATGTATTTATTTAATAATTTTTGTACTTATTAATTATTTATTATTTTCCAAAAATTATACCAGGATAGCCGGTGACCAGAATTTTCGTCGATTGTAATGGTAGGATTAGTTTATTTAATTGAGTGTTGATTTTTGCAAATTGTGTGAGAATTATAATTTGGGTATTTATTCCAAAATGGGTAAGTTCAATATTTAATTAGAAAATACCAAGCGTCGATTTACAACACCAAAAATGTGTTTATAGACAATATTAAATAGTGGGATTTTCTAAAAGAAATATATTGTGTTTTTGGCTTAGGCCGATCGTGTATCCACATACGATTATTTTTATCGGGTATTTTTAACTTGGTAATTTATCAACTTGTGAGAGCATATATGCATGTCAGCTTGTGTGAGCATATTTATCGTAAGCTTTTGGGCCCCTTTGCACATTAGCTTGTGAGAGCTTATGTCCACTCTTTGCGCTGACAGCCTACTGGCTGATTTCCACTATGAATTAAAAGAGATTTTACAATCACACAATCTCAACTTCACAATGTAGAGATTCTACTACACTCTTCCAAAGTCTCACAAATGTTTGTTCTCTCTTTTGAGTACAATTTGAGCTTAATAAATGAAATAGCAAAGAACTGGGAAGCTTCAGACTTTGAAAGTTTTTCTCTCATGCACTACCTCGAACAACTAGAGAGTCTACCTTAAATACTCATTCATGCCTTTATGACCATTGGCACTTTCCAAATAAATTCTTCCAATCTACCCGTTGAATAGAATCAATTAAGGAGATCTCGAGTCGTTTGATGATTGAGATGAAAGCTCGTCAATCCCATTCGTCCATTTAATCATGATCTTGGTTTCCATAAGTAGAACTTTCCAAGTTTACTCGCCTTTCAAAAGATTTGATTATCGGACTTGATTTTAATAGAGATAATCAATCAAGTAAGTGCTGCATCAAGCCAGACAGCCTTCCATAAACTGTACAAATCGAATTCTTGAAGAAATAAAGATAATCTCACATCTGAATAAGTCTTCATTCTTCACTGACGTTCAGTCTGGAATTTGTCAGTGTGAGCAGACTTTGATCCTAAAGTCTTTCGATCTTTAGACTTTGACTTTAATGTCTTGGAGTCTTTAAACTAGACTGTGGAAATGTTTTGTCAACTTCAAAATAATAAAGGGGTTTTCTCCAACATTATGCACTCCTTGTATTTTGGGAAAACAGGTTATAAGTTCTTTTAAACCCGTAAATCAAGTTTCTACTAATCGAGCTTTGCAAAGCTTCGCATATGGACCTCTGGGCCAACCAGAACTCAAAGCATTGGTGGAAAGAGATACTGTCTAGTAATCATGGATGATTACTCTCGCTTTACTTGGGTTTGCTTCTTGGTAAATAAGTCTGAAGCCTTCTCTCACTTCTCAAAGTTTGCCAAGAAAGTTCAAAATGAAAAAGGATATACTATTTCAAGCATTTGAACAGACCATGGAGGTGAGTTCGAAAATCAAGACTCTGCAAAAATTTCTGATGAATCTGATTTCCAGCATGTTTTCTCTTCTCCATACACTCCAGAACAAAATGGAGTTGTGGAAAGAAAGAATAGATCCTTGCAGGAGATGGCTAGAACCCTCTTAATTGAGAGAAAGATTTCCTCTCAATTTTGGGTTGAACAGTTTCTACAGCTTGCTACATCATCAACAGAGTGTTCTTAAGGTCTATTCTAGAGAAAACTCCTTATGGAGTGTATAAAGGGAAGAAACCCAATGTCTCTTACTTCCATGTGTTTGGTTGTAAGTGTTATGTTTTGAAAAATGCAAATGATCGAACTAGGAAGTTTGAAGAAAAATCAGATGAAGGAATTTTCCTTAGCTACTCAACCTCAAGCAAAGCATACAGAGTCTTTAACAAAAGACTCGAGTACGTGGGAAGAATCTATGAACGTCAAGTTTCAAGACTCTATGCAGAATCAACTGGATCAGACTCAACTTAAAGAATCTGAACCTAATCTAGACTTTACAAAGTCTACTTCCCTCGAAGTAGTTCAAACTTCTGAAAGTCAACATCGAGGAGAACTAGAAGATTCAACTGAAGCAGAGGATCATCAAACTCTCATACCAACCAGCAATTGGAAGCATAAGTCAAGTCATCCAAAGGAACTCATTATTGGCAACATTGATGAAGGAATTTGCACCAGATCCAAAAGGCGAGAACAGTCTAGTGCTAAAGCACTTGTTTCTAAGATTGAACCCAAAAGTGTAGAAGAAGCCTTGATTGATGAAAGCTAGATCGAAGCTATGTAAGAAGAGCTCAGACACTTCAGCATCAACGATGTTTGGGAGCTAAATCCTAAACCTAAAGGTAAGTCTATTATCGGGACTAAATGAGTTTTTAGGAACAAGGTGGACGAGAAAGGAAAAGTGGTCAGGAACAAAGTAAGACTCGTGGCCAAAGGATATACATAAGAAGAAGGGATAGACTATAACGAGATTTATACACCAGTAGCAAGGTTAGAAGTAGTTAGATTATTACTTGCTTTTGCTTGCTATAAAAATATCAGGTTATTCCAAATGGATGTAAAAAGTACATTCCTAAATGGATTTATCCAAGAAGAAGTCTATATGGAACAACCACCTAGATTTGAAGATCCAAGAAAGCCAGACTCAGTCTACAGACTGGAAAATGCCTTATATGGACTAAAGCAAGCACCTCGAGCCCGGTATGAAAGATTAAGTAATTTCCTAACCCAAAATGGTTTTGCTAAAGGAAAGGAAGATACTGCTTTGTTCATAAAAAGAGAGGGTAATGATTTTCTTCTGGTTCAAATTTATGTTGATAATATTATTTTTGGATCTTCTAACGAAAATCTATGTAAGAAATTCTCTAGATGTATGTAGGATGAATTCTAGATGAATATGATAGGTGAATTAACCTTCTTTTTGGGATTGCAAGTTAAGCAATCAAAGAAATGTATCTTTATTTATCAAGAAAAGTATGCAAAAGATCTCATCAAGAAACACCAATGTCAAGTTCTTCGAAGCTAGACAAAGATGAATGTAGAAAGAATGTTGACCAGAAGCTTTACAGAAGTATTATTGGTTCGCTTCTTTACCTTACCGTATATAGACCTGATATTTTGTTTAGTATCTGCATCTATGCTAGATTCCAATTAGATCCCAAAAATCTCATTTAAGTGCTGCAAAACACATCATCAAATATGTTGCAATTGCTCCAAAGCTAGGGCTATGGTATCCCAAAGAAGGAGACTTTACTCTTCTTGGATATTCAAATGCAAATTTAGCAGGTTGTAAAGTTGATAGAAAGAGTACTTCTGGTACTTGTCAATTGCTGAGCAACAAGCTGGTGTCTTGGTTCTCAAGGAAGTAGAGTACTATAGTTCTATCAACAACAGAAGTAGAGTATGTGGCTCTTGGAAGCTGTTGTTCTCAAATTTTGTGGATAAGGCAACAATTAAGAGACTTTGGAATTGAAGAATCGTGTACTAAAATCAAATGCGACAACACCAGTGCCATTAATCTCACGAAGAATCCAATTCTTTATTCAAGGGCAAAACATATAGAAATTCAACACCATTTTATAAGAGATCATATTCAAAATTGAGAGATTATGATTCAGTACATTGACTCGAAGAATTAGTTGGCGGATATATTTATAAAGCCATTGGAGAAAAGTCTATTTAAGTCTATTCGCACTAGATTGAATATTATATCCTCTACCGGTTAAAGTCTGAAGGTGGTCGACTTAGAAAGTTCAGAAATTACTTCGGGGAAGTTAATATCTCCTCATTGCAAGTAGTTTAATTTTAGCACAAAAATTTTGAATAGGTATGATTGATTTTTTGAATCGTTACTTGCCTATTTTATTTTTGGAAATTATATTTTTTGAATTTTCGGCAGTTTCTATTTTCGAAAAAGTCAGTTTACTTTTTCCTTTATGACGGTTCGTATAACTCGTTTCATTTGCTTTATATACCATCGACTTTTTCTTCTCTATTTACATTTTCACAAACTCTAGAATACAAAATTCCTACTTTCTCACTTTTACTCTCAAGTTTGCTCCACAAGTTTTCATCTTTTTTCATCCGAACGTGTTCGAGAAATCCTCCTCGACTGTGACAATGTCTTTTCCAAAGGAAGTTGTCTCGGATCGGAAGCACGGGACGACAACAACAACATCAAGATTCTCCACAGCGTGCTACTCAAAATCCTCCGCACCAACCAAAGGAAGAGGAAGTCGTGGAAGATGTCGAACTAGTAAGGACATTGAAACTCCAGTTTCTCTTTAAACTCTACAATTAGTTGAAGCAAGGTGGTAGTGCCATGTCCTTTATTGATGAATTTTTTAAAGAAAGAGGATACAAGAATGAGACTTTGTTTTCGCAAACAATGGAAAGATTAGGTATAGCGCCTGAAGGAATGGCAGACATAACGTTTGCTAATTTTCCAGTTGATTCGCGTTTTAGTCCTTTTAATCAGCCAGAGGAGAAGGATGATGATGAGAAAATGTACGCGAATTTTAGCCTAGAATGGGTGTTGATGTTGATGTTCATGGTGATGGAACGGGTTTGTTTCATTCTACTTACTCAAAATTGCTGAAAAGAGGGGTGATGAACCCTCGATTTGTGGATTTTGATTTCTTGGATTCTTTGAAGGTGAACCTGAGGGAGAAGTTAACTCTCCTTCAACTTGATAGTTTTTGCTCTAAGACTTCTGTTGCTTACCCTGAGTTAACTGCATAAGTCTATTTGAACTTGTCATTTCTTGACGCGAATAGATTTCGCTTTACTGTGTGGGAGAAAGAGTACTCGGTGGATGTGGACACTTTGGCGGATGTTATTGGTGTGGAAAGATGGAGTTTCCAACCAATAAAAGTGTATGTTGGTCATGCAACAAGTTTTCTTGTGAAGGACAAACTTTTTGAAGGCAACATTACCTATTCCAGAATGTATGCCTCCAACATTTTGCTGCACAAGGTTGTGATCAATTGCATCCGACCTAAGTCAACCTCCAAGATAGATGTCTCTCATTCTGAAGCAAAACTGATGTTTGCCATCAGTAATGGGATGAAGTTCTCGCTGCCACACACAATATTGATGCACATGTACAGGACTATGGTGAAGGATAAAGGAGAACTCCCTTACTCAGCGCTGGTCACTAAATTGTTTAGACACTTTCAAATTTAGTTTCTAGCATCTCTTTGTGTTCAAACCATTGCTCCTATGGTTATAGAACTGAATATGGTATCAAAGATGAGACTGAAGGAACTGAACAAAGTTTTGAAGCGCTTGAAGGAGAAGTCCCCCAGCAAAACAAAACAAGACTCTGCTGCAGAGAAAATGAAAGGCAAGGAGCTTATGAGTGCACCTATCAAGAAGAGAAGAGCCCTTATCCCGCAGGACGAAAAGGATGAGGATGATCTCACTCTCTCTACATTTGCCTTGAAAAATCTTCGGAGTTTTGTTAGTTTTGAGTAGCCACAAGTTAAAGAAGAAAGAGGAAGAGAAGAAACAGAGCAGAGAAGAGAAGAATGTGAAGAAAGAAGAGGAGAGGAAAAGGAAAGAGAAAGAAGAGAAAGAGAAGAAGAATGAAGAGAAACAAAAGAGGAAGAGGGTCAAGATGACTATTGAACCAACGTTTGCAATTTCCTTGTCAGAGGATTTTGAGAAGACTCGGAGTGGAACTGCAGGAGATGGAAGAGAAAAAGAACATCATTTGGGAGCTGATACTGAGAAGGAACAATAAGGAGAATTCTTTTCTCCACATGTAGGCATGGAAACAGGGGGAGCTGCTGAGAAAATAGATATTGCTTCACCTCTTTTTACTAGTGATGATAACAGTAGATCTCCTGCCGATCTAAATGATGTCTATGCCTCTCATTTTCCTGAAGCTAATATTGAGGCATCCTCTCCAAGTCTTGGTGATCAACGTGCTGATGTTCCCTCAAATCTCACTTCTCCTGGAATTAATTTGGCTGGACCTAGTGCACCAACCGAACCAACTGCAGACTTTCAAAGGCTGCTAGAGCTCCTTCTGGAGTTAAAGGCTCAGCAATATGGGATGAAGTTTGAGATCAAGAACCTCCAATCAGCTTTGAAATCTACTTCAGACTTTCTACACGAGTAGGTACAGGCCCTTAAGCTTCAAGTTCAAGAGATTGCAAAAGGTGAAGATATTGAGAAGCTGAAGGAGATTGTGAAGAAGCTGGAGGAGACTGTTTAGTTTATGGGGGATTTCCAGCTTGTTTGAATTCCAAGACAGCTTTGATTTCATTCTATCCGTTCTTTTGACCTTAATTTTCTCTACTTTTTTGCTCCTGACAAAAAGGGGGAGTGTGCAGATTTAACCTTTCTTTTGAACTTTTATGTTGAACTTTGTTCTGTTTGACTTTGTTTGACATTGACGCTTGCAACAACTTATTTTATGGTGATGATGTGGTGATTTTGGATGGAGAGTTGTTTGAGTCTTGATATTTCTCTTATCTTTTCAAGATTAACATGTTTTCTGTGGTTGCAGAATTGATGCTATCCAGTTCCTAATCAACTTATTTTCATAAGATATTATGTATTGCCTAAGAGTTGTTTTGCAGGTCAAAAGTTCTCAAATCTGCAAGATAGTTTTGTTATCATAAAAAAAGGAGAGATTCTTAGAGAAAACTCCTTAATAGTTTTGAAGTTGACAAAACTTATCCAAAGTTTAGTCTGAAGACTTCTAGACTCTAATGTCAAAGTCTGAAGACCGCTAGACTTTAGGTTCAAAGTCTGCTCACACTGACAGTTTCCAAACTGAAGAATGAAGACTTATCTAGATACGAGATTATCTTTATTTCTTCAAGGATTCGATTCGTATGGCTTATGGATGATTTTATGGCTGGATATAGCACCTACATGATTGATTATCCTTATTGGAATCAATTCCGATAATCCAATCTTTTGGAAGGCGAGTAAACTTGGAAAGTTCTACTTATGGAAACCAAGATCCTGATTGTATGGGCGGATAGGATTGACGGGCTTTCATCACAATCATCTAACGACTTGAGATCTCCTTGATTGATTCTGTCCAATGAGTAGAGTCGAAGAATTCCTTTGCAAAGTGCCAACGATCGTGAAGGCATGAAAGAGTATTTAAGGCAGACTCTCTAGTTGTTCGAATGTGAGAGTGAAAGAAAAATTTCAAAGTCTGATGCTTCCTTATTCCTTGCTATTCATTTATTAATCTCATAATTATACTCAAAAGAGAGAGCAAACCTTAGTGAGACTTCATGAGAGAATAGTACAGTCTCTTCACCTTGAAGTTGAGATCATCAAGTTGTAAAACATTTTTTGATTCTTAGTGGCATCCAGCCAATAGGCTGTCAGCGTGGAGAGTGGACGTAGGGTTAATCTAAGCTGAACCACTATAAACCTTGGGTTCTTATTCTCTTTCCTAAACTCCTTTATTTTGACTCGTAGCTTTATTTAACTATTTAAGTTTAAACTCTGTTATTTTGTTTAAAGTTTTATCTAATCACTAAAGTTTGAATTCGTCTTTATTTTTCTATAAGCAAATCGCTTCTACTAAATTTTGTGAAAATTTCTGTTTACACCTATTCACCTCCCATTAGGTGTTATTACTAGCCCTTTCAGGAATTGCTCAGCTTCTAATTCTGTGTGGAATTGGAAAGCGGGTTTCTTTAAAGATTATGTGAAATGAGAGATCAAGAGTAGAGCACTCCTAGAAAGCGTACCATTGGACCTGTTACTCGGGATAGGACGCCGACGAGAGTCGATACTCGAGGAGGTCGTGGTCGAGCGTAAGCTCAGGCTAGTGCTAGTGGTGTAGCATCGCCTCCTATTGATGCTGGGGTTGCAGCCCCTGGTGATCCTAGGTTCGAAAGGATCATGTAGGTGTTTGAAGCAATGGGAGCATTGATAGGGCAGCAGGCCTAGAATCAAGCCACCACCACTACCGCCGCCACTACCATTTGCTACTACTACCGTTGCCCACTCGCCGAGGCCGCAATTGTGCTGCATCTGCTGAAGTTCCAGCTAGGAATATAGTTAGGGAGAGGGAGAGACTGATTCACAAGATTGTAGAACGGTTCTTGAAGTTAAACCCACCGAGGTTCATGAGTGCTGGAGATCCCGAGACTTCCTCACTTTGGATCCAAGACCTGGAGAAGGCCTTTGCACTTCTGAGGTGTAATGAGGAAGAAAAGGTTGTCCTGGCAGTATACCGGATGTAGGGTAATGCAAATGTATGGTGGAGGGCCACTAGAGACACAGTATTCTCGGAAGGCGTAGTCTTGGTATGGAACGTTTTCCTCAGAGCCTTCAACAACAAGTACTTTTTGGATAGCGCTTGAGAACAAAAGATGGAGGAATTTCAACGCCTCCGCTAAGGGATGATGATTGTTGACCATTATGAGGTCAAGTTCGTGGAGTTTCTCAGTACGCTCCGAGACTAGTGGAGGATCTCGAAGACAAAGCTCGAAGGTTCAAGAATGGCCTTCTACTAGAACTAAAGAATCCCTTGGTGCCATTGGATCTGAAGGACTATCATGAAGTGTATAATCGAGCCCAACTGATAGAAAGGAGCTTGAATGAGCAAGCTACCTCGTATGGATTGAGGTTTAGTTTGAATAGAGATGGGAACTGATATGGGAAGAAGCCCATGACCGGAGGAAGGTTCCATGTTCTGCCCAACAGGAAGGGTGGAGTTGGAAAGTCGGCGCCGCATCAAAATGGCGCGTGTCGCTTCTGCGGAAGATGACATGGTTCAGCCTTGTGCCATCTTAGGATGAGTGCGTGTTTTGAGTGTGGCCAGCCGGGTCACATGGCTAGAGACTGTCCCAAAAGGCTGAGAGGATTTCAACAGTTGCCGCCACTGATAGGTCAGAATAGAAGGTTTGGGCCACAGATCGCATAGCAAGGAGGACAGAACAGACCCCCAGTGGAAGGACAAGTATACGCCATCATGAGAGGATAGGCAGAGGACTCGCCTGATGTGGTTACAGGAACGGTTTCGTTGAACGACCATGCTACATATGCTTTATTTATCTTTGTGTGACTCATTCATTTATAGCTGAACAATTCGTCAAGTTGATAGGATTGAACCCTGAGTTATTGGAGTCAGTAGTTAGCATATCTACACCGTTAAAGGATAATGTGTTAGCTGTATTGGGTTGTCCTGTTTGCAAGTTAGTGATTGGTGAGCGAGAGGGGAAGATAGAGTTGTTAGTCCTAGCCATGTATGACTTCAATGTGATAATTGGCATAGACTGGCTCACCAAGCAACGAGCTAAGATGGACTGTTATCATAAAGTGATCCAGTTTAACTCGTTAGAGGGTGAAAGTTTCAAATTTGTTGGGAATCGAAGAGGACCCTCGATTTCCTTAATCTCATTGCTTGAGGCAACCTGTTTGTTAGACATGGGTTGTCAAGGTTACCTGGCAACCGTCATGGATACGACAGTTAAGGAGCTGAAGATCGAAGATATCTCAGTGGTTCAAGAATTTCCGGACGTGTTTCCGAAAAAATTGCCTAGTCTACCATGAGAGAGAGAGAGAGAGAGAGATAGAGTTCGTGATCGAGTTAGCACTCGAGACAGAGCCAATCTCTAAGGCTCCTTACTGGATGTTGTTATTTGAGTTGAAAGAACTGAATGTGTAGATGCAAGAATTGTTGGATAAGGGATTCATACGTCCAAGTGTATCACCTTGGGGAACACCAGTTCTATTCGTGAAAAATAAAGATGGTTCGTTGCGCTTGTGCATCGACTATCGTCAACTCAATCAGGTGACAATCAAGAATAAGTATCCACTGCCGAGGATCGATGACTTGTTTGACCAGTTACAAAGAGCGTCGATATTTTCAAAGATTGACTTAAGGACAGAGTATCCTCAGCTGAGGATCAGAAAAGAGGATATATTGAAGTTAGCGTTTCGTACTCGATACAGCCATTATGAGTTCATTGTAATGCCATTCGGACAGACGAACGCTCTAGCTGCTTTTATGGATTTGATGAACCGAGTGTTTAACGAATATCATGATCAGTTTGTGATTGTGTTTATCGATGATATTCAGTTATATTCGAGAAGTGATGAGGAGCATGAGAGGCATTTGAGAATAATACTTCAGACCCTGAGGATTCATGGATTATACACTAAGTTTAGCAAGTGTGAGTTTTGGTTGACTCATGTTGCGTTCCTAGGCCACATGATTTCAAGCGAAGGAATCTCCATGGACCTGTCCAAGATTGAAGTAGTGATCGGTTAGCCGAGACTGAAAATAGTGTCAAAGTTCAGAAGTTTTCTAGGTTTGGCAGGCTACTACAGAAGGTTCGTGGAAGGATTTTTAGCTTTGGCATTGCCGTTGACTTGACTCTTGAAGAAGGAAGAGAAGTTCGTGTGGATAGACAAGTGTGAGCATAGTTTCCAAGAGGTTAAGCAAAAGTTGACTACCGCACCTGTGCTGACCATTCTATCTGGTCCTGGAGGATACGAAATCTATAGTGATGCGTCATTTAGAGGACTGGGTTGTGTGTTGATGCAACATGGCAGGGTTGTTGCATATGCCTCCCGTCAGTTAAGACCTCATGAGCTAAATTACCCAACGCATGACTTAGACCTCGCAGCAATCATTTTCGCTTTGAAGATTTGGAGACATTATTTGTGTGGAGAAAGATTCTAGATCTTCACTGAACATCAAAGTGTCAAGTATTTATTTCTCAGAAGAAGTTAAATATGAGACAGCATCGCTAGATGAAACTTCTGAAGGACTATGATTATGATATTCTGTATCACCCTGGGAAGGCGAACAAGGTTGCAGATGCTTTGAGTCGAAGTCTTGGTTGAACGAGATGATGGTTAAGGAATGGGTTTACTCGAAAGAGCTCAAGATTCGATATTCAAATTTGAGGTAGGCCACCTTTTGAATCTTATGGCCACCCTCAGAATTGAGTCAAATGTGCATATCAGAATCAAGACGCTTCAATTGATAGACTCGAATGTTCAGAAGATCTTGCAAGAAGATACCGATAAGAGAAAGGCTGATTTTCAAATTTCTGAGGATGAAACACTGAGGATCTGAGGACAATTGTGTGTACCTGACGATGCAGAGCTTAAAGAGGATATCTTATCATAAGCTCATCGTAGTAGTTTCAGCATTCATCTTGACAGTATGAAGATGTATCAAAATCTGCATCAAAATTATTGGTGGTCCAGTATGAAGGCGGACATCACCAAGCATGTTGCTAAGTGTCTGACGTGTCAGCAAGTGAAGGCCCAACATTGTAAGCCGGGAGGACTTCTACAACCTCTCGAGATTCTCGAGTGGAAATGGGAACGCACCACAATGGATTTTGTGACGGGCTTACGAAGGAGTCAAAGGGGTAATGATTCCATTTGGGTAGTGGTCGATAGACTGGCGAAGTCGACTCACTTCATCGCTGTGTGAAAGGATCTTGATTTGGAGAGACACGTAGAACTGTACATGTGTTAGATCGTTCGTCTGCATGGAGTGCCGGTGACGATTACATTAGACCGAGACCCGAGATTCACCGCTACTTTTTGGAAAAGTTTACAAGCTGCCTTAGGAACGAAGCTGTAATATAGTACGGCATATCATCCTTGAACGAATGGCCAGTCCGAGAGGACGATTCAAACCCTTGAAGACATGCTGTGTGGCATCCGAGAATCTCGACAACCCGAAATATTTACTTTTGAAAAAAAAAAAGAAATTCGTCTTTGAATGGCCATATGGACAATTGCACCAACGGCCGCATTATTTTATCTCTTGGACCAAACCTCCTATGTACATTGTCGTGACCCAGTGTAGCCTTGCTGAATTCTTTCTTCATGCAAGAGTTTCAATCATGTACTTGTACATAAAGCAAATTGATTATGGGAATATTAATTGATTTCTATAGAAACCAAAATGCCTAATAATTGTGTAGAAATTATGGGCTTATTATTATTTTACTATGGGCCATTTAAATTGGACATTTTGGCCTCAATTTTTTGGGCCCAAGCATGCCCAAGAGGCCCACAAGGCTGTCGACCAAAGGGGGGAAGGAACCGGATGGGGAGCCACGCCACCCTCCATTTGCTCTTTTCTTGAAGCCACTTGTCTTCTCCTTGGAGCCACTTGTCACATGCATGCAAAATTAACAAATCAGTTAACCAAAGAAAGCCAAAAGCATTCAGATGAAGCAAGTGAGAGAGAGAAATCGAGAGAGAGTTCGAGCGGGTGAGCAAGTGAGAGAGAGAAAGAGAGTTCGAGCGAGAGAGCGGGCGTGCGAGTGTGAGCCGCAAGGGAGGAAGAGGAGGATCACCTTCCGCCATGTCCGAGTTGCCACCGTTGACGCTACCGATCCCCGTCACCGATTGAGCTACGTTCGAAGTCCCAAGCCTCTGTTTTTGGTTGCCGAGCAAGCTAGGAGTTGAGGCAAGTGGAAGTTCATCAACCTATGTCTTTGCATGCTAACATTTTCTGGTGAAATGTTGGTAGATGTGAGAAAATACAAAATAGGAAGCTGCGTGTTGAGTTGTTGGATGATAGAGATGAAGATCGAATGCTGAAATGTGGAGGATTGAATGTGATGTTGCTGTTTTGTGTGGGATGGAACTAAATGAGTAATAGATAGAAACCACCAGCCATTTCATGTTGTATTAGGGCCTTGTATTTTTCGAAAATTGAGTGTGAGATGGCTGTGCGGATCAAGCAAGGTGAGGAAAGGGTTGCCGAGGGAAAGGAGGTGGTATATGTTGAGATGAGTGAGTTTAAGGATGAAGGTATGCCTTGAGCCGAGCTGTGGGAGGTTTTTCTATTGATAAGAACTTGATGGAAATGTTCTTAGATGCTGTGGAAGAGACTTAAAGCGTTGAAAGATAGATTTGTAGAGAAACAAATGACTTGATTGAATTAGGAATGAAGAAAATTGTATGTGCAGGTTCTGTTTCGAAGAAAGTTAGATGGAAAGTCCTTTTAATGGTATCTTTTTTATTTATAATGATGAAAACAAGGAAATAAACCATTTTATTTAAAGATTTCATCCATTAGATGGAGTTTAAGATCTAGCTATAGCCATGAGAATGTGAAAACATGAAGATAGGAGTGAATCTATTGAAACCAGTGCTCTGTTTTGTAGAGGACAGCTCAACCTTTGATGATTCCGTGAATTTTCTGTAATTTTATAGATAGAATTTGAATTCAAACCCTTAATGAAAGTTGTAGGAAACATCCTTAGGAATAACATAACAAAATTTGAGGACAAACGGACAAGATTTAGTTGGTGAAACGAATTTTCTTCTGTACGTACTGAATCTGAAAGTTAATGCAGAATCTTTAAAGGAAATAGCAAAGTATTACTCTTTATAAACAACGAATTTGACTTAGTGTCCTTCACGAAATTTCTTTATTTTGGTCTCATCTATAACATATCAAAATTTCAGAATTTTCTGAGTTCATTTTGGAATTATTCCAAAAATTTTACCAGATTTGTGCATTTTAATGATTAAGCTGTTTTGATTCGAAATTGCACAAATTGTCCCAAGGATGAGTTTATCTTGAATTGTTATGTGACATGATGATACTGGCATTGGAATATTATGCAATATTGAGATTTGATGAAGGATTCTTGGGACATCTTGTTATTGCATTGAAAGGTGTTTTTTGGAAATTAAGATGTTTATTGTTGCCGTTGGACCCTCGGGTCAGCAATGCCTCGGGAGTCGGGATGCCCAAAGGATCAAATGAGTCGATGCCTTGTGGATGCCCGGTGGCCCTAAGTGGCTGAATCCCGGAGGTCTTTCCTCGGGAGTTTCGGGATGCCGAGTTGTATTCTAGTCGGTATGTAAATCCGGAGGGCCAGGGTAACCATTTCATGGTGAGCCTCGGAGGATTTTTTCTCGTGATGCCAGGTGGGGTACGAGATGCCTGGAGGCGTGATATGCTTCAGATGCCCAGGTAGCCCTAAGTGGCTGAATGTCGGAGGCTTTCGTGATGCTAGAGGGATGCGAATACTAGAGGGATGCAAACATTGGTCCTCCGAGGGATGAAACCCTTTTGAATGATAAAATGGATGATTTTACTATATGTGTGTGTGGTCTGGTTATATGACTAAGTTGTATGGCATGTAATAGGACATGTCATTACAGTTTGGCCCTATGATCAAGACTTGTGAAACTGGACATGTTGTATTTGATCTATTGAGACTACAATTGCCATTGCATTGAAGAATATCATGATTTTGATGCATGCTTATTCTTTAACTACTTGTTTTTGTCTATCTTGCATGAATCTGGATATTGATGGTAATGCTTGATATAGTTTGATGAATCTTTTACTGCTAAGTGGCTATACTCACCTTGTTTGGAGACTAACATTTTCATATTAAAAGATGCCTTTGTTGCCTGTCGCTCACGGTACTTTTTTCGACGTCCCAGTCGACGTTGAGTGCACATGTTTAGAGCACACTCATGTAGGGATTCGAGGATTGGTTTTCATTCGAGTACGGGTTCTAGTCATGTATGACGTTGGTTTACCTGATGGCCCCGTGGTTTAGGAGTTTCTGTCGGTGCACGTTCGTCGTGATGGGATCATGCTAGGGATGTTGCTGCCGCTGCCAGCCGATGGACCGGGCTGGGTGTGATTGTGTGTGATGGGTAGCAGATGAAACTTTTTGGACCGTCGGCACTGTTTGATAGACTTTTGTATAGGGCTGAATGGAAAGAAAAGCCAAGGGAAGGTCGGGTTATCTTTTGTGAATGTAGCCGGGTATAGAAAACCACGGCAAATTTTGGTGTACCGACTTATGATGCCTATCAAGCTTATGTAAATAAAAGTACTCGGCTTTATCTTATAAAACTGTCTAGTGGGTGTGCATCATTTCAAAATCTTTGGGATAGGGAGATGTGATTTTCGCTTCCGCTATACATTTATAACTACGCAGGGACCAATCTAAATGATATAAATCCCGGATATATAGACCTTCGGGTCATATAAGAGAGAGGTAAACGAGCTGTGATGACCTAAATGGATTGGGGGCCGTTCGAGGGGTGTCACATGCTGCGAGCTTGCGTGTTGGATTTCAAGTGAAGCTGGGAAGAGTAGCTTCATCTTGTTGAGTTTGCCTATAACAATAACTACTAGCAGAGCATTCAAATGGCTCCTTTCGAAGCATTGTATGGTAGAGCGTGTAGAACGCCAATTTGTTGGGATGAGGTCGGAGAATGAAAGATCAAGGCCCAGAGTTGGTACAATAGTCAATGGATGTAGTTGTAGTCATGAGGGAAAAATTAAAGACTGCTATGAGCCGCCAGAAAAGTTACGCAGATAAGTGCCAGAGACGATTGGAAATCCAAGTTGGTGATCACGTCTTTCTGAAGGTGTCACCAATGAGGGGTACTTTGCACTTCGGCAAGAAAGGGAAACTGAGTTCGAGGTATATAGGTCCCTTTGAGATCCTGGAAAGGATATGGACTTTAGCGTATCGTCTTGCATTGCTGCCGAGGTTGGTGAAAGTGCATGACGTCTTTCACGTGTTGATGTTGATGAATTATCAACTTGACCCGACCCACGTGCTAAATTTTGAGGAATTAAACATGGACGACAGAGTGTCGTACGTGGAAAGACCGGTTTATATTGTAGATCGCAAGGAACAGGTTATGCACACCAAGATGATTCCGTTGGTTAAAGTGGTCTGGCAACACCATAGCACAGAAGGAGCAACTTGGGAAAGCGAAGATTCGATGAGACGACTGTACCCCCACCTTTTTGTTTAAAGATTTGTAATGGTTTAAATTTTGCGAATGAAATTTTTATAAGAGAGGAAGAATTGTGACATCCTGAAATTCCAGTTATGTTTTCAATTGAATGAATTGGGTCTTTCATCGATGTGCATATAGTTCTATTCTCGAGTTAATCACTCACGAGATAACTAGTCTAACGGTGGAGCCATTAAGGGATTTTAACGCAATAGATTTCAAAGTTCGACCAAGAATCGATTACTCGACCGTGCTCATCTGTAGAGATCATTACAACACCATTAAAAATCAATAAGGGATCAGAGATAGGTCGATTCGACTGAGATATGTGATCAAAGGGCGGGTGATTCCACCAGATTACAAAATTCTCGCCGATCAGCATTAGACCGATTTTTCTGTAGTTTTGGTACCCTGTGCCCGTATTTGAAACCTCGAGATTTTCATGACCACCGAGAGTTGCCAATGTGTCGAAGATGTACATTGTGGCTCAAAATAAAAGCTACCTGGTAAGCTAGGTCATGCTAAAATCATGCCATATTGAAATTAATTGCGAATTTGAATCCGATTTCAGAAATTGAAAGTTCTGTCATGTCACAATTCATTTTAGGAACGTCGACTCATCCTTCGAATATTTTTCTCCAAACCAAGATTTTTCACGGAAATTCAAAATAGGGCCGTTTTTCTCCAGAAAATTCAGGGGACCTTTTTTATTGCGTTTTTGAGATAGAAATTGGTTCTATTGGTGAGGAAAAATGTCAATTTGGTCGAGGACAGTTTGGTGGAATTTATGGGGACCAAATTGAATCAATTCAAGAGGAAATTGAAGTGGATTTGCGGGAAATTGGTGCCAAATTCGTAGGTCCCTTGGTCCACCACCTTTGGACCACTTCAATGGCTTCCTAGAGAAGCTTGTGGGCTGCCAAGAGGCTGAGGAAGACAACAAAGGGCTGTGGGGCCTTGTCTTGGGGACAAAGGGATAGAATGGAAGCAAAGTGGCCTCCTCCAAGCCTTTGTTGTCCCCCCCTTCTTCCTCCTTAGCTTGCTTTCTCCATTTTCAAAGAGTTTTAAAGCTCCAAGTTGCAAAGAAACCGAGCCAGCCACCCCCTGCTCGTCGCACGCCCGTCCGGCTGTCGCCAAGCCAGCCGTTCACCGTCGCGCCGCCTGCGAGCTCCGTGTGCCAGCCTGCTTGTCCCGCTCATCCTGCGTCATCATGCTGTCCCCTGAGCCTCCTCAGGCCACGTCGAGCTCAACTGGAGCCTTGTTGTCGCCATTCAGCCACCGTCGAACGTCACCATCCACCATTGGAGCTCGTCTGCCTGTCTCGTGTTGTTTCCAGCCCAAGCCGGTCTCCGTTCCAATACCTTGGCCCATCAACCAGAAGCCGAAGCCAGCAAGCCTTCGTGGGCTTCAAGGCCCATTTTGGACCGCTTCCAAGCCTTGTAGGGTGTCGCCGTTTGGAGTTTGTCACCCGTCTCCGCCTTGCCGTTGTCATGGACTCATCGGATTTAAAAACCGGTGAGTTTACTCACTAAAATGTACTTAGGGAGTTAATGATGCTTAAGGGTTGATTAGTTTAGGCTAAGTATGGTTTAGGTACTTAGTTAGAACATATTAGCGATTTAATTACTCGTTTGTGTATGTTAAGTGGTTAGATTGGCTTAATTAGCAATTAGATAGGTTGTATTATTTATCTAGATTGGTTTGGGATTTTTTTTGGGCCCGTTTCCGTATTTAATTAGGCTTTTCTGGCCTAAGTTTACATTTTTGGCATTTAAATGTATTTATTTAATTATTTTTGGTATTTATTTAATTATTTATTATTTTTGGAAATTATACCGGGATAGCCGGTGACCGGAATATTGTGTTGATTGCGATGGTATGATTGGTTTATTTAATTGAGTGTTGATTTGTGCAAATTGAGTGAGAATTTATAATTTTGGGCATTTATTCCAAAATTGGGTAATTTCGGTATTTAATTAGAAATTACCGGGCGTCGGCTTACAACACCAAAAATGTGTTTATGGACTATATTAAATAGTGGGACTTTCTAAAAGAAAGTTATTGTGTTTTTGGCTCAAGTCGACCGTATACCCACACACGATTATTTTTATCGGGTACTTTTAACTTGGTGATTATCTGCTTGTGAGAGCATATTTGCGTGTCAGCTTGTGAAAGCATATTTATCATCAACTTTTGAGTCTCTTTGCACGTCAGTTTGTGAGAGTAGTATATTGTATCAGCCTAAGTGCTTCGATATGTCAGCTCGTGAGAGCAGTATACATTTTATCAGCTTTTGGGCCCCTTTGCACGTCAGCTTGTGAGAGCAGTATATCGTATCAGCCTATGGGCTTTGATACGTAAGCTTGTGAGAGCAGTATATCTTATCAGCTTGTATGAGCTAAGATCGTTATATCAGCTTGTGAGAGCACGATCTATATTATCAGCTTGTGCGACCTACTATCGATCTATATTAGCTTGTGAGAGCTATGATCATATATTGCAGCTTGTGAGAGCATTGACCGTTTATTTTAGCTTATGTGAGCTGTGGTCATATAGAATGGATGGATAGTACTTATGGTTTTGATTGATCATTGGTTGGATTGAATGAGTTGATCAGTGAATTGAATTGAATTGATTGGTTGAGAATTTGAATTGTACTAACTTGTAGGAAGGAATTGAGGTAAAGGTAAGTCCTCTATCTTGTGTGTGCATAGGCAGCCTTAAGGCGTATTTCCTTACTAGTCGGGGTTTAGGGGATGAACTTGTTGAGACATCGTCTCACCCCATCGTGGGCTAACATTTTCAAGTCCTTAGATGGCGGTTCCTCCTAAACATTTTGGCCAGCCGAAGAAGGTCACCGAACAAGTCTCTCTGATTCCTCTTCCTGGGGACCAAGGAGCCTGGGTCTACGAATTCGTGAGATTCATTGTCTGGGTTGATATGGGTCTATCCCGGATGGTACCCCATCAATACAGATTGTGGTATCATCGCAAGCGAGATGGACCCAGAGAAGGTCTCCTATCGGAATCTGAGATCCCTATGTCGGTGCTAGAGATCACTTTTGGCAAGGGTATAGCTGACCCTCCTAGTGGTGTAGTGGTAGACCTAAGTTCCCTGGAGCCAGAGACCCCAGATTCTTCGGTTGAGGGTTCGAATGCTTAGAGGCCCTGTAGCCTTTGTCTTTCGTAGATCTGTAAATATAGACTAATATTGCATATAACCTGGTATGCTTTGTGTATAAAAGTGTATTGTAATTTTCAAAATTTAGCGCCCTGCTTTTCTATCCCATCTTGGTGTTGTCTGGGAATTTATTTATCCGCTTTCGCATGTGCATTAAAATAAATGGATCAGCGACGCGTCTTGGGATGTCGCAATTTAATCGACCACTGAGGGATGGGCACGCACTCGAGGATCGGGGCGTGACACGAAGAAAATGGGCCAAGTACTTTATTTTAATTGGGACATTTAAGTGCAAAGCACGGTGTCTTAGCTAGGATTGGATGGGTGCATAAATGGATATGAGAACCCATCCTCGATATGAGTTGGGTGGATGTTGCCCCTATATGGGATGCCCCTAGTCAACGGATGTTAGTCGCAATAGATTCTGGACCAATGCTCCTTCGAGATTGCCATCTTGAGGTAGGCATTGCCGTGCTTAATGGGGTGAGACGATGCCTGGTTATGCCAGAAGACTATCGAACGTCGAGTAGGCCGTGACTGTTGGGCCGTGATAAAATTGGAATGCATGATTGAGTGTCTTACCCGCACCTGATTATGAGACAAAATCGAGTGGCATGCTATGAGACGTGTCATAATGATTTGGCCTTTATAATCGGAACCCTTGTGTTTATTTAGCTATAAGTTGAGACGTTCCAATTGATTAAGTTTTATCACTGCTTATGTTTGTGATATGAACTGTACTAACATGCAGGGAGGATCTGAGACAAGGTGAATCTCTATGGTTGTGTGATTGTGTGGTTATGTGGTTAGGATGCCTCTAGGCGTATTTTCTTGCTAGTTGGAGTTTAGGGGGTGAACTTGCTGAGACGTTGTTTCACCCCGTCTTGGGCTAATTCTTTCCTTTGATGGTGGTTCCTCTGGAATGTTTTGGTCAGCCTCGGGTTGCTTTTGAGTAGAGCATAGATGTCTCTATTACCGAGAGTCATTGGGTCTATGAGCTGGTAGTGACCACTATCTGGGTTGAGGAGGGCCTACCTGAGAGGGTACATCATCGATTCAGGGTGTGGTTTCGCCATGGACTCAGTGGGTATAGGGTAGGTCCCCTTCAAGGATTTGATATCCCTACCATTGCAGTCAATGCCGCTCTAGGCGAGGGTGCAGCTGACCCTCCTGATGGGGTTGTGGAGGACCCGATGCCCCCAGAGCCTGTGGAGATGGAGTCTGAAGGATTGATGAATGTGTTTGTCTAGTAGGTCGTAGGACAACTTCTTTTTTAGAGCCGATCTTTTTGTAGACTTTTATATATAAATTCAATTTGTTTATAAAAGGTGTTTTGTGAAAATTGTACCTTGCTTTTCTATCTCATATTTGTGTTGTTTGATGATTTGTTTATACACTTTCATATGTGCAATAAAATGAAAAGGTTGGCGATGCGTCCTGGGACATCGCAATTCTATCGTCCACTGAGGAATATGCACGCGCTTGAGGTTCGGGGCGTGACAGATGAGGCGCGAGCTGCAGGTCTCCTGGTCTGGCAGTAGCTAAGGGACAACGGTGAGGGAGCCAGTGGCACGGTAGTCGGCGAAGCACAGGTGGAGTGGTGGTCGGCAGTGAGTGGCAAAGTACGAGCGAGAGGGTGAGAGAATTTCTGGGTTAAGTTTGCCGAAGATATCGCTGGAAAGAAGGAGAATTCAGGATGACGAGAGAGGGAAGAAGAAGGAGTTTCCTTTGGCTTGCTGTTGTTGACTTTAGTGGTCAACAACCCAAGGGTTTTGTGGCCGTTCACCATAGGGACGCGTGGGTGAACGTGGCGGCAGAAGAAATCCTCAATCGGTTGACAAATTGAGTCGACATTAATACATTCTCGTGGCTGCTCGTGGGAAGGACGGCTGGAGCGAGCATGTCGTTCAGCCAACGTCCCTTCCCTTGGTGCATGCCATCTTGCATTCTTCATGCAAGAACGTGGCTCCTTGTTGTTGACTAATTAAGTCAACAACTCTTCATTCGGTGGCAGCAAAGGGGCGGAGACAGCGCATTTCTTCAATTCTTGCATGAGACACCTTGCATGTCTCATGCAAGAACGTGGCCCAATTCGCCTACGTCTTCCACCTGTTGACCATTCGGTCAACTTTTTCGCAATCCCCGTGGCAGCAATTAACTAAATCTTCTCTTTTGTTGGTTAATCGTAAGGAAGAAACGTGGCTGGAGATGCTTGAGGTCAACATCTTCCTTTTGCTGACCAACGAAAAAGAAAGAGACGTGCATGGAGAATTGGGGTCAGCGTCTTCAACGGTTGCATGGAGGAGATGGGCAGCTTGACGTGGCTCCATGCATGGCTATCCAAGGAGAAAAAGCGTGCGTGAAGCTGTGTTAGTCAGCGGTCCTTTGCTGGAGACAGTTGAGAGTTGGCGTGAGAGAACGGGGGAGATCTTCGACATTTTCTTCATCAACTTTAACGTATGCATGGAGTTGAAAACAACTTGTATGAAAGACAACTTGGCGACGCATCGTTGGGAGTAGATGTTGGTCTTGCTTGCCACATTGAGCGCGAAGATTTTAGATGAGAAGCTATCGCAAGAACGTGACGAAACGTGACGTCTCGGTACGGCGATGGTAATGACCAAAAAGCATCCATAAGTGGTGCCAACGACGTAGTCTGACGACATACTCGTCGACCTGTCATGAACTGTTACGTACTTGAGGTCCGGCGAAATCCGGATATCACAGACGCGTCTTGGAATGTCACAATTTAATTGATCGTTGAGGGATGTTTGCACGCTCAGGGTTTGGGGCGTGACAGGCATCTCTTGAAGGCGAATGAAAATGGGGGAAGACATGTAGAGCGACAGAATGCTATGATAAAAGCGTTTGTGATATTCCTATTAATGCCTCGTCTTTGTCTTCAAGCATACTTGCGCATTTTCGGAATAGAAGCTTGATTAGTGAAGATGTTGGCATACATAACACAAGTTCTTTGGGCAAGTGCGTGTATTAACGGATGGATAATGGATCCACCTAGATGGCCTTCCAGATGTTTGACTTGAATAAACCTACTCATCAGTTAGAGACAACATTGGAAGGCATGTACGTACGTACGTACGTATGTATGTATGTATAGTTATATTTCAATTTGAATAGTAACTTTCTAAGAGGAAAATTAACTGTCCACCTATTAAGGTATGTGTTTATAGTAAAGGGTGTAAGTCTTTTAACATGGTAACTTTTCACTGGGGAAAGTAGGTGTGTGCATATCGATGACTAGTAATTTTCTCACGATGAAAAGTAACTTTACTTCCGAACTCCTTAAATTCAATAACTTCCCCTTGCTAATAATCACTATTTATTTAGAGAAGTAAGTTTAAGCATATGGGTCAATTTCTTGGTGTAGTTAGTAATTTCTACCCTTAAAAGTTGCTTGTTCATGTGTTAACGATTCCCCTGTGAAATAATAAGTGACTATCGATATATCTATTATAAGTTTTATGCATGTCATAAAGTGTTTTTCCAAAAAAAAAAAAAAGACGATTTAGTAACCTTACCAAAATGCGAAAATAAAAGCAAGGACAGTAGTAAACTACAAAAATATCAATGCTAAATAATTTGCACTTGCACCCTAGAAAATCCCAATGCACTAGAGTTACACTTTGCTACTAAAGCATTCTTGGATAATTCATACTATACACGTCGACAGTCAATACGTGTTCTCGAATTACCGCATGCTGGAATGCTGAATCCAGAAGCTATACGTCCTTATTCAACCGCCAGAGCAACCGTATGGTTTATAGCTGACTAAACATAGTCTTTGGAACAGAGATCAATTCCTGATATTGGATTATATCGAGACAAAGCAACGGCAAGCCATTCCCACTGAATCTGCAGAAATCAAGCTTTCTTTTGAATAAGATTTCCAATAACTAATCGATTGCAATTCCTCTTAATGAGCATCATTACTAATGAAAAGAAAAAAACAAGAAGCCAGACAATTTATGCTGGATTCAATTTAAAATACTATGGAACCAAAACGGAATTCTAAGCAAAGCAACAGTACTTGAGAATGTGTGTGCACAATAGGCCTTGTGATAGTTTAGTTATGTACAGATACAGATGTAGAATAATGATCAACTATCATTTGAGGCAAAAAGAATGATCGATCCTCTTTAGTTATAGATCTTACCTGTCCGCTTCCGTTTGCTTGAACAACCATATATGTATAACAGCTAAACAGAAGCTGTAAGTAGTTCATCTTCTCCATGTAAACCCAATGCAAAGAGTTTCTCCCTAATCTGTTGCAGCTGATTTGCAATTCCACTGATGCTCATCCGTCTTCCAGGCACATTATATGAACAAGCGACTCCAATATTGAACACCATAACCAAACACTCTAAAAATATGCCATCGCTTTCAAGAAGCCATTGCTGGGGACTACGGGGGCCCAAATGGCTCTCTCTTTCCTGAAGCAAAACGCCATCTGTAATTTCAAGTACTCGTCCAGGCAAAGCTTTTGCGACAAAACTATGAAGGGTCAAATCATCTCTGAATATGTTATCGGTGGGACTCAACCCTGTGAACATCTCCAGTAAGAGAATGCCGTAACTATAGACGTCCCCATCTCTTGAAACCTCGCATCCCATTGCATATTCTGCCACACATTGAGATCACAATGCAGGTCAAATTGGAGTGTGAATCTTCAAATCAAAATATAGTGTGTTTAAAACTATAAGTGTTATCATTGGCTACCAAATATCACATTAGGAGGGAGGGAGGGAGGGAGGAGAGAGAGAGAGAGAGAGAGAGAGAGAGAGAGAGAGAGAGAGAGAGAGAGAGAGAGAGAGTACCTGGAGGAGGAGGGAGGGAGGGAGAGAGAGAGAGAGAGAGAGAGAGAGAGAGAGAGAGAGAGAGAGAGAGAGTACCTGGAGGAGCATAACCAATTGTCCTCTAAGGCCTATAGAGCTCATCTGATTAACTATAGTATCAAGGGATGATCCAAGAAGGAATTTTGCCAATCCAAAGTCGCCAACATGTGCGACCATCTCAGCATCTAAGAGGATATTACTTGGCTTTAGATCACAATGAACAATGGGGATGTGGCATTGATAATGAAGATAATCCAAGGCAAAAGCAACATCCATAGCAATATTTATTCTCCGAATGAAATTCAATTTTTTTAGGAGCTCATTCCCATGAGATGTCACTTTTGGGTGTAAATATCGTTCCAAGCTTCCATTGTCCATGAATTGATAGACTAAGGCCTTAAAATCATTTCCTTGATAATCACTACCCGAGCAAACTGTCAGTATCTTCAGAAGATTTCGATGTTTGATGTTCTTTAATGCCTCGCACTCCACCTCGAAGCTTTTCAAAGCACCACGACAAACTAAATTGAGTACCTTCACGGCAACAATAGTTCCATTGTCCTCAAGTACTCCCTTATAAACGGAACCAAAGCTTCCAACACCGATCAAATTTGTTGAAGAAAAACCATCAGTTGCTTTTAGGAGTGCTCCATAGGACACATTCGGATGTGAATCATTTATCAAACTTGGAACCGGTTCATTTACTTTCTTCTTGAACCAACAAAGATATATAAAACTTAGAATAAGAGCTACTCCTAGAACTCCGGAAATAATAGAGGCAGACAGTATCGCTATGTTTATCTTTTTGCTCTTGGACCTTTTGGAGATGCAGTTGGGGAGGTGAAATTCTTGCAGTCCACCGCAGAGCTCATTGTTCCCAATAATAGAAGTACTAGTAACATTCTTAAAGATTCCTTCACGCGGCAACATGCCTCCAAAATTATTGTATGATAAATTCAAAATTTTCAAGGAGCGAAATGTTGTTAAAAATTCTGGAATCTGACCTGACAAATTGTTGCATGAAAGATCCAGTTCTTCAATGCCTCCTAACGATTTGATTGATTGAGGAATGGACCCGTTGAAGAAGTTGCTCCCCATCCTCAATAACGTTATTGCAGTGCATTGACCTAAACTACTAGGGATTTCACCTACCAACAAATTGTTCGAGACGTCCAACGTAGTTAAAGCTCTTAAGTTGCCAACTTCTGTGGGTAGAGCCCCGGTTAGATGGTTATGAGACAAGTCTAGAATGATCGATAACGATGAGAGACTAATAAGCTGTGAGGGTATGGCACCACTTAGACTGTTATTAGATAGAATAAGATAATCAAGAGATCGGCAATTTGATAGATGTGAAGGAATTTTCCCATGAAAGTTGTTACCCCAAAGATCCAGTTGAATCAACTTCGTTAAATTTCCAAAAGAAGACGGGATAGTCCCTCCCAGATTGTTATAACATAAATTTAGCATCCCTACCTCTTGTAGAGTCCCCAAATTTGAGGGGATAACACCTGAAAGCTGGTTGAAACTCATAAACAAAACCCTCAAGTGGATAAGATTCTTGAATTCTTCTGGAATCTCACCAGATATTTGATTCTTGTCAAAAGCAAATATATTGAGAGTGATGGATAAATTACCTATGCATTTAGGTAACACCCCACCAAAATTGTTCGTCTCACCAGCCAGAAACTGTAATCTGGTGCTGTTAGTTAACGAGCAAAGAAAACTCAAGTCTCCAGGTTCTCCACTTCCAAGCTGATTATCAATGATAGCAAACTCAGCAAGCCTATACAAATTCTCCATAGAAGGTACATTTCCAGAAAATCTATTAGCTTGAAGTTGAAGTGAGCCTAGCTGTGTGCAATTCGATATCGATGGAGGAATTGGCCCCTCAAGTTGATTCCCAAAAACGCTAAAAAATTCAAGATTTGGGAGTTTGAGGCCTATGCTTGTAGGAAGAGTCCCATGTATCTGGTTTAATCCAACATCAAACACAGTGAGTGAAGAGAGATTGAGTAATGAAGATGGAATTGTACCTAACAGTTTGTTTTCTCCAAAAGCGATGAGTTTCAAGTTTGTCAGGTGGCCTAAAAATTGGGGAATGCTCCCACCCAAGTTGTTGTGGGTTAAAAAAAGGAACTCCAGTAAAGATAAGTTCCCAATGAAGGAAGGCACACTCCCGATTAGATTGTTCCAACCCACATCGAATGCTTGTAGCTTCAGCATTGAACCAAGCTCTTTAGGAATTTCTCCGGTTAGTTCATTGTTCCGAAGGTTGAGATAGACTAGGTCTGAGCAATCTGATATGTTTTTGGGAATTTTGCCAACCAATGAATTGTTGAGCAAAACTAGGGTATGCAAGCGGCGCAACTGGCCAAGTTGTGGTGGGATTTCTTGATTGAAGCTATTGTTTTGTAGCGACATCTCCCTTAAGAAGCTGAGATTTCCGATATGAGGAGATATTGATCCGGAGAGTCCTTGTGATTGCAAGTCCAAGATAGTGACCCTCTGGTGCTTGTGGCCACATGTAACACCATACCATTGGCAAAACCCAATGCTATCATTCCATGAGTTGAGTATACCAAAAGGATCTATAGTTATGGCGACTCTAAATGCTAGCAGTGCGAGTCTATCTGTTTCATTGGTGGTGGAGGACACTTGGTTAAAGCACAAAGCAAGAACAATACCAAGGAGCAAGTAGCATAATCGAAACTCTGCAAAATTCATGCTTCCGAGTTGCATGACTCCAAGCGCAAGAAAGCGGGTACATAAGAAAGCAAGCAAGAAGAAACAAGAGGCAGGATCGATGCTAGTGGAAACTGTGAAGAGATTTATTAGGCGGAGTCGTTTTATAAGGAGGAGTCGTTTTACGTGGACAGCTTTTTGAAGCACTTTTTTTCTTTTTTCTTTTCGTTCTTCTTTTCGTTTGTATCATTCAGTGCAATATTAAAAGAAAAAGAGGAGTACCTCTCAGTCAATGAATAGTATCTTCCCATTAAAATGCAACTAGTGGCTCTCTTTCTCTTTTACGATAAGCGGTCACTATAGTGAGTGAATTATGTCCATTTAATACTTTTGGACCATAACTGGTTTCCGTAGAATTGTTTGAAAGGAAAAAAATTGTTGTCGTAGTCGGTGGATTTTGGTTATTATAGCATAAATTCAAGTAACTTTTTGCTAGGAAAGTGTTATTCTCTTTGGGCACTGCATTCATATAATTTTCTCTTTGCTCGTATTATGGAATTGAGTATTTCTCATATTATAAAAATGAGTAATAATTAATTGATACAATTAATGCAAAAAAATTACTTACATGTAGTTATAAATTATAACATGTAATAGAGTTTGACAGAGTTTCACGTGGTGCCACATCACGTAACATAGACACATGAGTCACGCCACATGACACATCCAAGTGAATTCATGCGCAACTACTGAGACATAACAATTTACACATCATTTTATTAAAATTTTCACAGTCCTTATTCTTATTCTTGTATTAGTTAACATAGGTAATTATGTAATTACTTATTATTCAGCATACACAACTAATGAGTAATAACCTCTTTATAAGGTGTTGAATTTTCAGATCTTTTGAAGGGCTTCTCTTTTCTTTGTTTCCGCAGACAAGTCACGACAATAAGTACGACTCAGTGAATGAGAAACTATCGACCGTCGACCGTCGTCCTTGACTGCACTGCCATTCATTGAGTTGCACTACTTTCCATTGATTCTGGAAGAGACTTTTTGTCTTGCCATAAATGCCGTGGGAGAGCCGCTGTGATGTTGATGTATACACATCTGCGTGTATATCGGGGGTGAAATTCTTGTCTTTGGCACGGTTCAATCACAGTCCACGCGGACCGGGGCCGATCACAGCAGGTCAATCACGTGGATAACACGCAGATTCCACCAATTTCAATGGCTGTAATTGCACGTGGTCCAAGGGGTCATTGTCTGCGCAATTACTTCCCTGTAAGTTGGCCAAGAAATTAATGAAAAGGCGGGCCGTTGGGATGTTGACTTCAAGTCAATCAATGTATCGCCCACACCACCACCTCATGGAAGCTCAAATTGTGACATCGTGAATTTCGACCTTGTCCCGATAAAATGAAATAGGCATTTCGTGGTGTGATTAGTTTGTGCAATTGAATGATAATTGTGCAATTGAGTGGTGATTGTGATTTTTTATTAATTATTTCAAAATTGTGAAATTTTGGTATTTAATTGGAAAATACCGGGTGTCGGGTTTTGACCCCAAAAATGTCTTTAAATACTATATCAAATAGTGAGATTTTAAAAGAAATGATATCAATTTTTCTTGTTCGATCCGTGTACCCACACACTATTATTTTACCGAGTGTTTTTAATACGAAGAAAACATGCCAAGTTTGTAATCTTAATTTAGGCATTTGAGTGCAAGGCATAATGTCCTTGGCCAGAATTGAATGGTCGTGTGGTGGTTAAGAGAACCGGTCCCCTATGTGATTTGGGTGGACGTTGCCCCTAAATTGGATGCCCCTAGACAACAAATGCCGGTCGCAATAGATTCTGGACCGATGCTCCTTTAGGATTGCCGTTTAGTATAGACGTTGCCGTGCTCAATGGGGGTGAGATGATGTCTGGCTATGCCAGAAGATCGCCGAACAGTGAGTAGGCCGTGCCCAAGGGGCCGTAAACAATTGGAACGTGTGAATGATTGAGATATATGCGCCGGATTATGGGACAAAATTGTGTGGCACGGAATGAGACGTGTCACAACGATTTAGCCCTATAATCGGAACCCCTGTGATTGAGTGAGACGTTCCAATTAATGTGTGCATCTATTATATGCATTGAGTTTATGAACTGTGCTGACGTGTAGGGAGGTGCCGAGGCGAGGTAAGCCTTCTTTGATGTGTGCTTAGGCTACCTCTAGGTGAATTTTCTTCCTAATTGGGGTTTACAGTATAGACTCGTTGAGACATCGTCTCACCCCGTCGTGGTTTACAATTTTCAAGTCCCTAGTGTAGAGAATTCGAAGCCTGAGGCTGAAGGGTCTGGAGCATAGGTGGCCTAGAGTTTTCTTTATGGACATAGACTTGTGTATAGACCGGATGTGTTTATAAAGGGTGTTTTGTTTAAATTGATTGTCTTGCTTTTCTATCCCATGTTTGATTGTTGTTTGGGGTTTTTTAGTTCGCTTCTGCATGTGTATAAAACGAATGGGTCGGTGACGCGTCCTAGGAATGTCGCAAAATTTTTTACTCGACCGCCGAGAGATGTGCGCACGCTCGGGGTTCGGGGCGTGACACAAATGGTCACGACTTTGGTACTTCTAGCTTAAACTAAAAAATGACATGTAAATTATACCTGAGTCGTGCGTAAAAATTAACCCTTACATGAGATACTGTCTTGCGAATGAAACTCTTGCTTTGTTCACAGATCACAAAAATGCTAAAGTTGTCTCCCTTCTTCCACGGAAAAAGAACCGAGAAAATTAATAGGTTTGCAATTTGAAATTTTACTCTCAACAGTTAGGAACGAATGTGCAATTCTTATGGCAGTAAGATATTACTTGAGTATTTATATTTGGGGAAATGATCATTTTAATCCTAAACCTATTATATGGGTTCTAATATAAACTCAAAACATTTCATTTCTTATAATGTAATTTTAAATTTTTATGTGAAATTTCAATATAGTCTTTTCAATGTTCTTCTAAACTGTCGTTCTCAACAGTGGTTTCAGCCCCAGCTTAGAGGCATCAGAGTACCAATATAAACATAATAAAAGTTCCTATTTGAGGCATCATCAATAAAATTTCCGCGGCATGCTTATAAGGAAAAAAGCAATCTGACGGAATATAGATTGTAAAAGAATTATAGCCTTTCACTTAAAAAATGTCAGTTGGGTGCTGACATGAGTCTCTTCTAGAAACAGCATAGGAGATTTTAGAAATTGCAAGCTCTTCATTCACCTAAGAGTATGCAATCGAAATCAAAAAGCGAATGAAAGTGAGGGGACGACATGTAAAGCGACAAGAATCCCACGATAAAGCATATGCGGTGTTCCTGTTAATATCTCAGTTTCTGTCTCCAGACATACTTGCGCATTTCCGAATGCTGTAAGATTGATTAGTCAAGGTGTCGACATACATAGCAGAGGTTCTTTGACTTGTGTCTATGCAAATGCTTGTATTCAGGGATAGATGATGAATGCATCTAGACGGCTTTTCAGATATTTACTTGAAGTCAACCAATGCCCACAAAATCTAAGGTCCCCCCACTTTAGAAAATAATCCAAAGACTGACGATCAAGCGTGATTGATTAGCTAGTCATTGTCATTAATAAATATCACTTGAGTTACCACAGCTTAATCAGTAAAAATCATTTCATAGTTGACTCCAAACCTGCTCATCGGTCGGAGACAACATCGTGAGGCATGCAAGTATTAATAACTAGTTACATATTAACGCAAATTAACTTTTACCTGATTAACAGTTGATGATTTCTCCACGTGATTGATAACTTCCACATGAAAATTAGTTAAGCCTTTATATTCAGTGGTGAACTTGAAGTCAACCAAGGAGCAAGTAGCATAATCGAAACTCTGCAAAATTCGTGCTTCCGAGTTGCATGACTCCAAGCGCAAGAAAGCGGGTACATAAAGAAAGCAAGCAAGAAGAAACAAGAGGCAGGATCGGTGCTAGTGGAAACTGTGAAGAGATTTATTAGGCGGAGTCGTTTTATAAGGAGGAGTCGTTTTACGTGGACAGCTTTTTGAAGCACTTTTTTCTTTTTTCTTTTCGTTCTTCTTTTCGTTTGTATCATTCAGTGCAATATTAAAAGAAAAAGAGGAGTACCTCTCAGTCAATGAATAGTATCTTCCCATTAAAATGCAACTAGTGGCTCTCTTTCTCTTTTTACGATAAGCGGTCACTATAGTGAGTGAATTATGTCCATTTAATACTTTTGGACCATAACTGGTTTCCGTAGAATTGTTTGAAAGGAAAAAATTGTTGTCGTAGTCGGTGGATTTTGGTTATTATAGCATAAATTCAAGTAACTTTTTGCTAGGAAAGTGTTATTCTCTTTGGGCACTGCATTCATATAATTTTCTCTTTGCTCGTATTATGGAATTGAGTATTTCTCATATTATAAAAATGAGTAATAATTAATTGATACAATTAATGCAAAAATTTACTTACATGTAGTTATAAATTATAACATGTAATAGAGTTTGACAGAGTTTCACGTGGTGCCACATCACGTAACATAGACACATGAGTCAAGCCACATGACACATCCAAGTGAATTCATGCGCAGCTACCGAGACATAACAATTTACACATCATTTTATTAAAATGTTCACAGTTCTTATTCTTATTCTTGTATTAGTTAACATAAGTAATTATGTAATTACTTATTATTCAGCATACACAACTAATGAGTAATAACCTCTTTATAAGGTGTTGAATTTTCAGATCTTTTGAAGGGCTTCTCTTTTCTTTGTTTCCGCAGACAAGTCACGACAATAAGTACGACTCAGTGAATGAGAAACTATCGACCGTCGACCGTCGACGTTGACTGCACTGCCATTCATTGAGTTGCACTACTTTCCATTGATTCTGGAAGAGACTTTTTGTCTTGCCATAAATGCCGTGGGAGAGCCGCTGTGATGTTGATGTATGCACATCTGCGTGTATATCGGGGTGAAATTCTTGTCTTTGGCACGGTTCAATCACAGTCCACGCGGACCGGGGCCGATAACAGCAGGTCAATCACGTGGATAACACGCAGATTCCACCAATTTCAATTGCTGTAATTGCACGTGGTCCAAGGGGTCATTGTCTGCGCAATTACTTCCCTGTAAGTTGGCCAAGAAATTAATGAAAAGGCGGGTCGTTGGGATGTTGACTTCAAGTCAATCAATGTATCGCCCACACCACTACCTCATGGGAAGCTCAAATTGTGATATCGTGAATTTCGACCCTGTCCCGATAAAATGAAATGGGCATTTCGTGGTGTGATTAGTTTGTGCAATTGAATGATAATTTGTGCAATTGAGTGGTGATTGTGATTTTTTATTAATTATTTCAAAATTGTGAAATTTTGGTATTTAATTGGAAAATACCGGGTGTCGGGTTTTGACCCCGAAAATGTCTTTAAATACTATATCAAATAGTGGGATTTTAAAAGAAATGATATCAATTTTTCTTGTTCGATCTTACTGTGTACCCACACACTATTATTTTACCGAGTGTTTTTAATACGAAGAAAACATGCCAAGTTTGTAATCTTAATTGAGGCATTTGAGTGCAAAGCATAATGTCATTGGCCAGAATTGAATGGTCGTGTGGTGGTTAAGAGAACCTGTCCCCGATGTGAGTTGGGTGGATGTTGCCCCTAAATGGGATGCCCCTAGACAACAAATGCCGGTCACAGTAGATTCTGGACCGATGCTCCTTTAGGATTGCCATCTAGTATAGACGTTGCCGTGCTCAATGGGGTGAGATGATGTCTGGCTACGCCAGAAGATCGCCGAACAGTGAGTAGGCCGTGCCCAAGGGGCCGTAAACAATTGGAACGTGTGAATGATTGAGATATATGCGCCGGATTATAGGACAAAATTGTGGCGCGGAATGAGACGTGTCACAACGATTTAAAGCATATAATCGGGACTACTGTGATTGAGTGAGACGTTCCAATTAATGTGTGCATCTATTATATGCATTAAGTATATGAACTGTGTTGACGTGTAGGGAGGTCCCGAGGCGAGGTAAGCCTTCTTTGATGTGTGCTTAGGCTACCTCTAGGTGATAAATGCCGTGGGAGAGCCGCTGTGATGTTGATGTATACACATCTGCGTGTATATCGGGGTGAAATTCTTGTCTTTGGCATGGTTCAATCACAGTCCACGCGGACCGGGGCTGATCACAGCTGGTCAATCACGTGAATAACATGCAGATTCCACCAATTTCAATGGCTGTAATTGCACATGGTCCCAGGGGTCATGGTCTGTGCAATTACTTCCCTATAAGTTGGCCTTGAAATTTATGAAAAGGCAGGTCGTCGGGATGTTGACTTCAAGTCAATCAATGTATCGCCCACACCCTTACTTCATGGGAAGCTCAAATTGATTTTCGAAATGGTTTCTTCGTAAAAGTTGTTCCTTACATCTTTTAGTTTAACATAGTCAAATTTCAGATGAAACAAACATATTTTGAACCTCAAACCAAACTAATTTTGGAAAACGTTATTTCTGGAAACAGACCGAGTTTTGGACTCAACTTGAGCGATTTTTTGCTCTCATTCTAGATGGATTTGGGTCATGGTGTCTGCATAAAAAGTTTGTTTATGTGTCCTTTATAACATATTAAAATTTGAGAATTTTATGAGCTCGTTTGATTATGTTTTTGGATTTAAACTTGGAAACGCGTGAATGGCCCGGTTTTTGCCAATTAGGACCGGTTATGGTTTTGTGGTTGTTCTTGATGTTGTGCTTGCTGAATAAGGTGTATTTAGTGATGTGGTGGACTTGTGGCATGCTGAGAGCTTATGTGTGAGATCATGAAGTGGATTGCTCCTTGTTGGTTGTTTATTGTTATTACAAAACATGACCTTTTGGACTAATAAATAGAAAATAAATGAGGTGTCGGGTCCGGACACCAAAAATTATTTTCCCAATAAAAAATGAGGTTGTAAACTGGGTGTTTGCAAATTTTGACTGATTAATTTTGAGTACGTGAGCACCTATGAATTTATTTCTAAATGTTTTGAAAAAAAAAAAAAAAAAAAAAAGAGGGTTTCTAAGGTTAGTTTTCAAAAGAGGGTGGTTAGAAAAGAAATTAGAAAAGAAATATGGAGTCGGGTTTGGTCACCAAGTTTTGTGTGCTCAATAAAACGAGGATGTTTTATACGAGGTGTGTGCAAAGTTTGGCGGGTTAATTTCAAATATGGGATTCCGTATGAATTTATTTTAGAAGGTTTGAACAAAATGAAAAAAAAAAAAAAAAAGTTACTAAGTTTATTTTTAAAAGGGGATTTTGGTGCTTTGGCTATATGGTGGAAGGTAAAAGTTGACTTGATCGATGATGTGTTTGCATGGTTAGGTTTATTAGGTAGTTCAGTTTAATTCAACGCAATTTATTTATTTAATTATTTTGTATTTTATTTAATTATTTAATATTTTCCAGAAATTATACTTGGGATAGCCTGCAGTTGGAATCTTGTGCTGATTGTTGTGGTGTGATTAATTTATGCAATTGGATGATAATTTGTGCAATTGAGTGGTGATTGTGATTTTGATTAATTGTTTCAAAATTGTGAAATTTTGGTATTTAATTGAAAAATACCGGGTGTCGGGTTTTGACCCCAAAAATGTCTTTAAATACTATATCAAATAGTGGGATTTTAAAAGAAATTATATCAATTTTTCTTGTTCAATCTGACAGTGTACCCACACGCGATAAATTCACGTAACTTTTTGCTAGGAAAGTGTTATTCTCTTTGGGCACTACATTCATATAATTTTCTCCTTGCTCGTATTATGGAATTGAGTATTTCTCATATTATAAAAATGAGTAATAATTAATTGATACAATTAATGCAAAAATTTACTTTCATGTAGTTATAAATTATAACATGTAATAGAGTTTGACAGAGTTTCACGTGGTGCCACACCACGTAACATAGACACATGAGTCAAGCCACATGACACATCCAAGTGAATTCATGCACAACTACCGAGACATAACAATTTACACATCATTTTATTAAAAATTTCACAGTTCTTATTCTTATTCTTGTATTAGTTAACATAAGTAATTATGTAATTACTTATTATTCAGCATACACAACTAATGAGTAATAATCTCTTTATAAGGTGTTGAATTTTCAGATCTTTTGAAGGGCTTCTCTTTTCTTTGTTTCTGCAGACAAGTCACAACAATAAGTACAATTCAATGAATGAGAAACTATTAACCGTCGACCGTCGACGTTGACTGCACTGCCATTCATTGAGTTGCACTACTTTTCATTGATTCTGGAAGAGACTTTTTGTCTTGCCATAAATGCCGTGGGAGAGCTGCTGTGATGTTGATGTATACACATCTGCGTGTATATCGGGGTAAAATTCTTGTCTTTGGCATGGTTCAATCACAGTCCACACGGACCAGGGCCAATCACAGCTAGTCAATCACGTGGATAACATGCAGATTCCACCAATTTCGATGGATGTAATTGCACATGGTCCCAGGGGTCGTGGTCTGCGCAATTACTTCCCTGTAAGTTGGCCTTGAAATTTATGAAAAGGCGGAAATTTATGAAAAGGCCGGTCGTCGGGATGTTGACTTCAAGTCAATCAATGTATCGCCCACACCCTCACTTTATGGGAAGCTCAAATTGTGACATCCTGAATTTCGACCCCGTCCCGATAAAATGAAATGGGCATTTCGTCGACGCGCCTATGGTCGTTTTACTCTGAGATGGGCCCCTCACGAGTTAACTTATCTATCAGGTGAAACCGTTAGGGGATTTAAACGCAACAGACTTGAAAATTCGATAAGAAATCGATTACTCGACCGTGATTATTGACAAGGGTCAATACGGTACCATTATAAGTGATTAGGGATTGGATATAGGTCGATTTGACGGAAGCACACATTTGAATGGATGGTGATTCCACCCAATTGCAAAATTCGCGTCAAACGACACTAATCCAAATTCTTGTCAATTCGATACCCAGTACCCGTAATTGAAACCTTAAGATTTTTACGACAATTGAGAGTCGTCGATGAGTTAGAGATGCACAAACGTGAATCGAAATTATTGACCACGGGTCAAACGCGAAAAAAAATCCCTAAAAGCTACCCAGTAGGTTAGGTTGCGCTAAAATCACGTCCAGTTGATTTTAACCACGAAATTGAAGGCAAGGCTAGTTCGTTTTGGACAGCCACGAGGATATACCGAGCAGAGTACCGACATCCCTGTCCCCGAGAGTCCCTAGCTACATGAGCTCATCATGACCACTATCTTAGTCGATGAGGGCCTACCACAGTTGGTACCTCATCGATTCAGGGTGTGGTTCCGTCATGCGCCTAATGGGATACGGGAAGGTCCCCTGCAGGGTTTCGATGTCCTCACCGTTGCGGCTAACGCCATTGCGGGCGAGGGGGTAGCTAACCCACCTGACGGTGTCGAGGTAGACCCGGGTCCCAAGTAGATAAGGTTTGGGGTAGAGTCAGCTAGGGACTTCTTTTTGAGACCTTGGCTTTTTTGTTTATAACTTTGTAGGCTAAGCTTGGTTGTTTATAAAAGTGGTTTCTGAAAATTTGACTGTCCTACTTTTCTATCCCATGTTCGTGTTGTCTGGGGATTGCTTATTTCGATTACGCTTGTGCATGATTCGATTGGGTTGGCTAGGCGTCATAGGAATGTCGTAATTTAGTCAACCACCGAGGGATGTGCGCACGCTCGAGGATCGGGGCGTGACATCCCTGCCCGAAGTGGTATAAGAGCTGGTTAGTGTTTGAAGTGATAAGGTGCGATGGGTTATGGGATAGTTAGTAGGAAATGCCTTTTTATTATGCTGATGCATGTGATTGATAGCTAATTGGTAGCTTGTTTTGTGGGGATCACTCAGTTTCTAATTTTGTATGGAATTGGAAAGTAGGCTTTGTAGAGAGTTTGCGAGATGAGTGATCAAGAGCAGGGGACGCCTAGAAAGAGAACCATAGGATCCGTTACTCGAGGAAGGACGCCCACAAGGGTCGGTACCCGAGGTGGCTAAGGTAGAGCGTCGGCTCAGGCCAGCACAAGCGGATTAGCACCGCCGTAGGTCAGTGCTGGAATAACAGCACCTGGCGATCCTAGAAGTGAGGGGATCGTGTAGGCGCTTGAGACGTTGGGGAACATGGAAGGGTAGCAGGCCTAAAATCAAGCTGCCGCCACCACCGCTACAGCTGTTGCTACCGCCGCCGCCACTACTGCTATCAATACCACCACTGCTGTCATAGCTATTGCCACACCTATCAAAGTTCTACTTAGGAACGTGGTTGCTAACAGGCTAATGTACAAGATGGTGGAACGGTTTTTGAAGCTAAACCTGCCAAGTTTTATGGGTGCAAGAGACCCCAAGGTTGCAACACTCTAGGTCCAAGACTTACAGAATGCCTTTGCACTGCTGATGTGCACTGAGGAAGAGAAGGTTGTCCTTGCAATGTATCAATTGCAGGGCAACGCAAGTACCTAGTGGAGGGCCACTAGAGGCGATGTGGAACGCCTTCCTTGGAGCTTTCAACAACAAGTACTTCTCCGATAGTGCAAGGGAACAAAAGATGGAAGAATTCTAGCGCCTCCATTAAGGTCTGATGACAGTAGACCAGTATGAGCCAAGTTTGTCGAGTTGTCACAGTATGCCCCGAGGCTGGTAGAAGATCCAGATGATACAGCTAGGAGGTTCAGGAATGGCCTTAGACCGGAACTGAAGAATCCACTGGTACGATTCAATCTGACTAGAGGAAGGTACCCTATTCTGCCCAACAGGAAGGGTGGGATAGGCAACTCAACATTGAGCCATAATGGGGTATGTCACTTCTACAGAAGGCGACACGGATCACCCCGTGCCATTCTAGGATGAGTGCTTGCTATGGATGTGGCCAACAGGGCCACCAGGTTAGAGATTGTCCCCACAGACCAATGGGACTACAATAGTTGCCACCGCCGCCACTATTGGGTTAGAACAGAAGGTACACGCCACAGAATGCATCGCAAGGTGGATTGAATAAACCTCCCTCTCAAGGAAGGGTGTATGCTGTCACCAGAGGACAGGCAGAGGACTTGCTTAATGTGGTCATAGGTACTGTTTCACTAAACGACCATGCTACTTATGCTTTATTTGATCCTAGCACTACTCATTCATTTATAGCTAAGTAGTTCGTTAAGTTGGTAAGGTTGAGTCTTGAGTTGTTAGAGTTAGTGGTTAATATATCTACACTGTTAAAGGATAAGGTGTTGTCTACAGTTGGTTGTCCTAGTTGCAAGTTGGTTATTGGTGAGCGAGAGGGAAAGATAGATTTGATAGTCCTAGCCATGTATGATTTTGATGTAATAATTAGCATGGATTGGCTCACCAAGCAACGAGGTACTGTCGACTGTTGTCGCAAGGCGATCTAGTTTAACTCATTAGTAGGGAAAAGTTTCGAGTTTATTAGGTATCAAGGAGGACCCTCAATTACCTTAATCTCGTTGCTTGAAGCAACCTGTTTGTTAGACGGGGGTTGTCAATGTTACTTGGCAACTGTCGTGGATACGACAATTGAGGAACCAAAGATGGAAGATATTGTAGTTGTACAAGAGTTTCCTGATGTGTTTCCAAAGGAATTGCCTGGCTTGCCACCAAAGAGGGAGATTGAGTCCGTGATTGAGTTGGCCCCCAGGACAGAGCCAATCTCTAAGGCTCCTTACCGCATAGCATTGTCAGAGTTAAAGAACTGAAAGTGCAGATGCAAGAGTTGTTGGATAAGGGATTCATACGTCCCAGTGCATCATCTTGGGGAGCACCAGTTCTGTTCGTAAAGAAGAAAGATGGTTCGTTGCGTCTGTGCATCGACTATCATTAACTTAATCAAGTGACGATCAAGAACAAGTACCCGCTGCTAAGGATCGATGACTTGTTTTACCAGTTGCAAGGAACGTCGATATTTTCTAAGATTGACCTGAGGATATGGTATCATCAGGCGAGGATCGAAAGGAAGACATACCGAAGACAACGTTTCGTACTCGATATAGCCATTATGAGTTCACTGTAATGCCGTTTGGTTTTACAAATGCCCCAACTGCTTTCATGGATATGATGAACTGGGTGTTCAAGGAATATTTGGATCAGTTTGTAATCATTTTCATTGACGATATCTTGGTGTATTCGAGAAGTTCAGAGGAGCACGAAAGATAGTTGAAGACAGTGCTTTAGACTTTGCAAGATCATGGACTGTACGTTAAGTTCAGTAAGGGCGAGTTTTGGTTAACTCGTGTGGCGTTGCTAGGTCATGTGATTTCAGGCAAAGGGATCTCCGTGGACCCAACCAAGATCGAAGCAATTATCAATTGGCCAAGACTGATGATAGTGATAGAGATCAGAAGTTTCTTGGGTTTAGCAGGTTACTATAGAAGGTTCGTGGAAGGATTCTCAGCATTAGCCTCGCCTTTGTTGTCTCAGCGAGTTCACGCCCTAAACCTTGCTTAGTAAGGAAATACACCTAGAAGCAGTCTAACCGCACAACTAATGATACTCACCTCGCCTCAGTTTCTTCCTGCATATCAGTACAGTTCATATAATAGACATATGTAGTAATAGCACTCAATAATTGGAAGCTTCACTTCATATCTCAATCAATCACAGGGGTCCCGATTATAAGGCCAAATCGTTATGATACGTCCCATTTCGCACCACACGATTTTGTCCCATAATCAATAGTGTCAATTTCAATCATTCATGTGTCCAGATTAATTACGACCCAACGGCCATGGCCGACTCAATAGTCAGCAGTCTTCTAGCATAGCCGGGCGTTGTCTCGCACCATCGAGCACGACAACGTCTACATCTAAATGACATTCCACATAGGAGCATCGGTCAAGCCTCCACTATGACTAGCATCCGTTGACTTAGGGCATTCCCAAAAGAGCATCATAAGGCTCAAAAGCTTGTGACGGATTCCGATAGCGATTCCATGCATATCAAATCGGCCAAGGACATTATGCTTTGCACTCAAATGTCTTAATTAAAATAATGAGCTTGGCCTATTTTCTTCATATTGAAAACAACTGGTAAAATAATCGTGTGTGGGTATATGGTCAGATTGAACCATAAAAATTGATATCCTTCATTTCAAAATCTCACTATTTTATATAGTACTTCAAAAAATATTTTCGGTGTCAAAACCCGACACCTAGTTTTTTCTAATTAAATACCAAATTTTCACAATTTTGAAATAATAACCCAAAAATTACAATCATCACTCAATTGCATAAACTAATTGCACCATGACAATCAGCACGAAATTATAACAATCGGCTATCCCGGTATAATTTTCGGAAAATATTAAATGTTTAAATAAATTGCAAAATTAATAAAATAAATGCAAATTAATTCAATAATGCCAATAAATGCCTAATTAAGCTAAAGACACTAATCTAACCACCTAATCGAACTTAAAAAATAATGCAACTAATCTAGCCGCATCTACACTTATTAAACTACCTAATTGAACTAACTAACCACCTAATCAACCTATCTAATTAATCTAATTAACTAAACAAGCTAAATCAATACACTAATGACACTTAAGCTAATCTAAACCTCTCCTAAGCATGATTAACCCCATAAGCAAGGTTTAGTAAGTAAACTCATCGAATTAGCGAGTCGGTGAGTTCACGGCGACGGCGGCGCGACGACGAGCGAGACTCGGGTCAACGACGACGCCAAGGGAGGTCCGGAAGGGGCCTAAAATAGCCCACGAAGCTCATAGCTTGGGCTATGAGTTCGGTTCTGTCCAAGGGCTAGAAGGGGCTGGTTGAGCGACTCGGCTTAGTAAGAATAGGCCAGGTGGGATGACAGCAAGAGCAGGGGCCGACGACGGCGGTTTCGGGTGGCTGGAACGGCGACAGTGGAGGCTCGACTGGCCGGACAAAGGCTTGGTGGACAGCGAATGACAGCCTGGACGTGCGAGTGACGAGCGCGGGAAGACGAGTGCAGCTCAAGCGGCTCGGGCGAGCGCTGGAATGGCAGCGATGGAGGCGGCTTGCAGTTGATGGTAAGGGCTAGCTCGGTCTCTCTAGTTCTCTGCTGGCTTGTTGGCTGGTTTTCTGCTTCAGAGACAGCAACAATGGAGATAGAATAACAAGGAAGAAGAAAGAGATAGGCTGCAACTGGAAAGGAGGGAACAAGCCTTCAATGCTCCTCCAAAAGATCTCAACACACTTGAGTAGCTGCCCCAATAGTCCACAGCTCATCCTCAACCAATTTCCCTCACCAATCTTCCCCTAAAAGCCAACCAAGGATGCTGAAATGTTGTAGCCCCTCATGGCTACAAATTTTGAACGTTTCCCTCCCAAATTCAATCCAATTTCACTCAAATTACATCCAATTAAGTGGCCAACTTGCCAAATTCCACAATTCTCCTTGCCATACGATCTAACTTGACAGCCAAAAGTGTGCTACAAAATGGGGCTCTGAATTTCCTGGTTCAAAATCGTCCAATTTTGATTTTTTGCCGAAAATTTGAAATAGCCGAAAATTCTTTAAAGGATGAGTTGACGTTCCTCAAATAAATCGCGACATGACAGAACTTTTAATTTCTGAAATTGGGTTCAATTTCATGGTTATTTTCAACCGTACACGATTTTAGTGTGATCTAACCTATTTGGTAGCTTTTAGGAATTTTTAGCACATTTGACCCGTGGTCGATTATATTTGAGCCATATTCTGCATTTTCGACACATTGGCTACTCTTGGTTGTCGTGAAAATCTCAAGATTTCAAATACGGGCACATGGTACAGAAACGACAGAAAAATTGGTTTAGTACCACTTGACAAGAATTTTAAAATCAAGTGGAATCACCCACATTTTAATCACGTGCCTCCGTCAAACCGAACTATCTCTGTTCTTTGATCGATTTTGACGGTGACGTATGGACGCTTGTAGATTAACACCGTCAAACAGTCGATTTCTAGTCAAATTCTCAAGTCTATTGCGTTTAGATTCCTTCACAGCTTCACCTGATAGACTAGTTATCTTGTAAGTGGCCAACTCAGAGAAAAAGGCCATAGGCGTGTTGATGAAAAGCCCATTTCATTCAATCGAAAACAGACTCGAAAATCAGGCTGTGACAATTGACATACATAACAGAGGTTCTTTGACTTGTTTCTATACAAGTGCTTGTATTCAGGGATAGATGATGTATCCATCTAGATGGCTTTTTAGATGTTGACTTGAAGTCAACCAATGCCCGCAAAATCCTAAAGTCCCCGTACTTTAGAAAATAATCCAAAGACTGATGATCAAGCGTGATTAGTTAGCTGGTCATTGTCATTAATAAATATCACTTGAGTTACCACAGCTTAATCAGTAAAAAGCATTTCATAGTTTATTCCTAACCTGCTCATCGGTCGGAGACAACATTGTGAGGCATGCATGTATTAATAACTAGTTATATTTTAACGCAAATTAACTTTTAGCTGATTAATAGTTGATGATTTCTCCATGTGATTAATAACTTCTATATGAAAATTAGTTAGGCGTTTATATTCAGTGGTGAACTTAAATTGTTGCTCTGGCCTAAAAGAATTGGTACTAAAGTCAGTCTTTTAATGCATAACTTTTCAGCATGGAAAGTAGGCGTAAGCATATCGATGACTACAAATTTTGTCTTGATGAAATGTAGCTTTACTTCCAAACTCTTCAAGCTCAGTAACTTCTCCATGCTAATAATCACTATTTATCTAGAGAAGTAAGTTTAAGCATATTGATGATAAGTAATTTCTTGACGTAGTTAGTAATATCTACATTTAGAAGTTGCTTATTCACGTGTTAATGAATTCCCTGTGAAATAAGTGACTATCGATATATCCATTATAAGTTTATGCATGTCATTAAGTGTTTTCCTATAAGAAAAAGGCGATTTAATAACTTTACCAAAACGAGAAAATAAAAGCAAGGACAGTAGTAAACTTCAGAAATATCAGTGTGGAATAATTTGCACTTGCAACCAAGAAAAATCCAATACACTCCAGTTACACTATTCTACTAAAGCATTCTTGGATAATTCCTACTGTGAACATCAACAGTCAAATCCAGAAGCCATGCGTCCTTGTTCACCCTTTAGAGCAGCCGTCTCGTCTATAGATAACTAAACATAGTTTTAGGAACGGAGATCAATTCCTGACATTGGATAACTTCGAAAGAAAGCAACGGCGAGCCATTCCCCGTCCCTGTGTATAGAAACCAAGCTTTCTTCATAATATGATTTCCAATAACTAATCAATTCCAATGCCTCTTAATAAGCATCATACTAATGAAATGAAAAAAAGAAGAAAAAAGCCAGGCAATTTATGTTGGATTCAATTTGAAATACTATGGCACCAAAACTGAAATTTAGGTAAAGTAACTGTATTGACGAATGTGCGTGCACCATAGTTCTAGTTTAGTTATGCATAGATATAGATGGAGAATAATGATCAATTATCATTTTAAGAAAAAAAGAATGATCGATCCTCTTCAGTTATAGATTTTACCTTAAAGGTATGACAGCTAAACATAAGCTGTTAGAAGTTCATCTTCTCCATGTAAACCAAATGCAAATAGTTTCTCCTTAATCTCTTGCAGCTGATTTGCAATTTCGCTTATGCTCATCTGTCTTCCAGGCACATTGTACGGATTGTAAGATGTAAAACGTGCAATCCCATGATCTTCATAACTAGAACAAGAACATAGATAATCAAGAAGAAAGATCAACACACTTGTTTTGGAATCCATCGTTCTTGATGCGGAAGTGGAAAAGCGATGATCTACGCACAAGTCCTTCTCCTTTATTGCCCTCTGTGATATCCCGAATTTTCAATGCTGTTTTCAAGTAAATTAAATCAGGCCTTTCATCGATGCGCCTATAGTACTGTTCTCAGAGTTGATCACTCCCGAGATAATTAAACTACTTGAGGAAGTCATCAAGGGATTTTAATGCAATAAGACTTGAGAATTCGACTAGGAATCGGCTTCTCGACCATGCTTCTCGACCATGCTTCATTACGACACAGTAAGATCGATTAGAAATCAGAGATAGGTTAGTTCGACTAAGATATGTGGCTAAGCATGGGTGATTCTACTAAATTACGAAATTCTCATCGATCAACACTAGATCGATTTTTCTGTCGTTTCGTACCCTATGCTCGTATTTGAATCCTCAAGATTTCATGATAACCGAGAGTCACTAATGTGTCGAAGAGGTTCATTATGACTCGAAGAAAATCAACCATGGGTCATTTGCACTAAAAATTTATGAAAGCTACCCGGTAGCCTATGTCACGCTAAAATTGCACGAGATCGAAATTAATTGCAGATTTGAATCAGATTTCAGAAATTGAAAATTATGTCGTGTCACAAGTCATTTTAGGAACGTCGACTCAATCTTCAAAGATTTTTCTACAAACCAAGACTTTTTGGGAAAAAGTCGAGGTAGGGCCGTTTTTATCCAGAAAATTCAGATGATCGTTTTTGGTCGCGACATTGGAATGCAAGTTGGATATATTGGCAATGAAAAATACCAATTTGATCGAGGACTCGACAGTTGAATTTTTAGAAGCTGAATCGGATTGATTCAAGGAGGAATTGGCATCAAATTGAGGGAAAACACTGCAAAATTCGTGTGCCCCATTGGACCCAACAATTGGACCTCCTCAAGCCTTCTATAAGGGGCTTTTTGGTCTAGGAATGAGCTGTGCAAGCCAGCTCATCACGCCCCGATCCTCTAAGCGTGTGCCCATCCCTCCATGGTCGATTAATAGCGACGTCCCAGGACGCATCACCGACCCATTCATTTTAATATGCGCATGTAGAAGCAGATAATAATCCCCAGACAACAATTCAATGGGATAGAAGAGTAGGGCCACAAATTTTCAAATCAAAACAAGTCTTTTATAAACAAACGGGTTTATATATAAGACCGGGTTGTTTACAAAAATATCGGCTTAACAAAAAGGGAATTGTCCTATGACCCTTTAGTTAGACACGTTCGCCAATTCTTCGATTTACACCTTCCCAGACTCTAGGGCTTCCAGTCCTCTACGACTGCAATCTAGGGACCTGAAAAAGTTATCCCACAACGGGGTGAGACAACATCTCAGTGAGTTCCACCCCTAAGCCCTAATTAGGAAGAAAATATGCCATAAGGGCTACTTAATCACAAACACGAGATACAGGACTTACATTTGCCTCAAATTCTTCCTGCAAATCAGTATAATTTAAATACTTACAATTCGCATCAATCAATCAACATCAGATCGAATCGTCGACCAATCGACTCAGACGATTACATGTCATCAAGATCATCTCATGATCATTTCAATTACTCATCCCAACTATTAATTGTGGCCACACTCGAGCACAACCTACCACTAAATGTTCAGCAGTGAATTACGGCCTGATGGGCACAACCTGCTCCAAGTGCGGTGGTAAATTGCGGCCCAGTGGGCACAGCCTCTATGAGGTTGTTGATTATGGCCCAAAAGGCACAACCTCTATATGGTGGTTAATTACGGCTCAACAAGCACAACCTTGATTATGTGGTTAATTACGGCCCAACGGGCACAACCTTTATTAGGTGGTTTTCTTAACCTGAATCTTAACCTCACAGGATTATTCATCTACGGCCAAAGACTTTGTATCTCACAATCAAATTCTTCAATTCAAATCATGTCTTGGCCTATTTCCTTCACTTTTGAACTTCCCACTAATTTCTTGTCTCAAAATGTATTTTTGGCACTGTAAACCAATGCTCAGTAATTTTCCAATTAATTACCAAGATTACCCTTTTTTGGGATAATTATCCACAAACACCAATCACAGTCAAATTGCACAAAATAGTAGTCAATTAAATAAATAGATCACACTACTGCAATCAGCACGAAATTCCGGTCACTAGCTATCCTGATCTAATCTCTGGAAATTAATTAATTAATTAAATAATTATGGAAAATAATGAATAAATTTCAATAAATGAGACTCGAGGCCCGTAAAGCCTAATTGGAAGCCAAGACCGTCTGGAAAATTCCCGAACCACTCTAGATAAATACTAAAGCGTGTCTAGGCCCTAACTACATTACTCTAACCACCTAACATGTAATAACCATTAATTAAATCGCTAATCTAATCTAACTATCCACATAATCGATACTTAGTATAAACTAAATAACCCTTAAATGTCATTAACTTATTAAGCAGGGATTAATGAGTTAAACTCACTTGTTAAGCGATCCGCTCGGATCAAATTGACGGGGACGTTGCGGGGCTCGATAAACTCCAAAGGGGCACCACTTTTCGGGGTCGGGAACGCCACAAAAAATGGCCTAACAGTGCTGTGAATACCCATCATTTCTGGTTCTATGCTGGTGATGGTTGAGGTCAAGAGAGGTGCTGGCTTGGGCTGAAACAGGAAGCGGGGCCGGTCGCGGGTCCGGGCTGGCGGTGGCGACACTTCACGGTGGTGGAGGAGGCCTAAACGGTGACGTACAAGCTCCGACGGTGTTCCAACAGTCTCATGGGACGGCGAATAGCTGAGGAGGAGACGGCTGGGGCGACGGTGGCTCGCGGTGAGCAGACGAGGTTCGAGGGGGCAGCAACGGCAAGGCAGTGACGTGCGACTGTTCCAACAATGCCGCTGCCATGCTAGTGGGTTTTCTGGGTTTCTTGGGAGCTCAAAATATCACAAACCATGAGAAGAAGAAGGAGTGGTCAACAGGTATGAGGAGGGGGAAGGACAAGGAGGCAAGCTTACTTTGAAGGACCCCATGTGCTCCCTTCACCGGTCCTACTTGGCAGTTGGCTTCCACAGCCCAATTTCTAGCCTCAAGCTTCCTCAACAAGCTAAGGAAGGGGTCCAAAAAGTCATGGACCATGGGACATATGAATTTCACAAGTTTTCCTTCAATTTGGATCCAAATAATTCTTAAATCAATTCAATCCGGCTTCTAAAAATTCAACCGTCGAGTCCTCAATCAAGTTGGAATTTTTTCTCGCCAATATAACCCGCTTGCATTCCAATTTCGCGATAAAAACGGTCATCTGCATTTTCCGGTCGAAAATGGCTCGTGACGACTTTTTCCAAAAAGTCTTGGTTTGCAGAAAAATCTTCAGAGGCTAATTCAACGATCCTAAAATGATTTGTGACATGACAGAACTTTCAATTTATGAAATTGGATTCAAATTCTGATTAATTTCACTCGGGTGCGTTTTTAGCGTGACCTAGGCTACTGGGTAGCTTTCAGAAATTTTTAGTGTAAACAACCCGTGGTCGATTTTGTTCAAGCCACAATAAACCTATTCAACACATTGACCACTCTTAGTTGTCATGAAAATCTCGAGGATTCAAATACAAATACAAAGTACCCAAAACGACAGAAAAATCAATCTAGTGCCGATTGACGATAATTTTGTAATTTAGTGGAATCACCAATGTTTAACCACATATCTCAGCCAAACCGACATATCTCTGATCTCTAGTCAATTTTGACAATGTCGTAATGATCTCTGCAGATGAGCACGGTCAAGTAACCGATTCTTGGTCGAATCCTCAAGTCTATCGCATTAAAATCTCTTAATGACTTCCCCTAGTAGTCTAGTTATCTCAGGAGTGATCGGCTCTAAGAACAACACTATAGGCTCGTTGATGAAAGGCCCGATTTAATTTAATTGAAAACAGAGAAAATTCGGTATGTCACAACTCTTCCCCTCTTATAAAAATTTCATCATTGAAATTTAAACCATTATAATACTTAAGCAAAAAGGTGGGGGTACAATTGTCTCATCGACTCTTCGCTCTTCTAGGTTGCTCCTTCGGTGGCGTGATGTTGCCAGATCACTTTGACCAACAGGATGGTCTTTGCATGCAAATTTTGTTCATTTCGATCCACGATCTGAATTGGGCTTTCAACGTACGACACTCGGTCATCCACGTCTAATTCCTCAAAATTAAACACGTGGGTCGAAGTCAGGCTCATATTTCCTCAACATCGACACGTGAAAGACGCCGTGCACTTGCACTAATCTTGATGGCAACACAAGACGATACACTAGGGTCCCAATTCTCTCAAGAATTTCAAACGGACATATGTACCTCGGACTTAATTTTCCTTTCTTACCAAAGCGTGAAGTTCCTCTCATTGATGACACTTTCAGAAAAATGTGATCATGAACTTGGAGTTCAATGACCTCGACGCTTATCTGCATAACCCTTACATCGGCTACGAGCGGTCTTTAATTTGCCTTTGATAACTACAACCGCATCCACTGACTGCGAACCAACTCGGGCTGTAATCTTTCTTTCCCCAATTTCATCCCAACAAACTTGCGTTTTTGTACGCTTTGCCATACAATGCTTCGAAATGTGCCATATGAATACTCTGCTGATAACTGTTGTTATAGGCGAACTCCACCAGATGAAGTTGATCCTCCCAGTTTCCTTTAAAATCTAACACGCAAGCTCGCAGCATGTCTTCAAGGGTTTGAATTGTCCTCTCCAACTGGTCATCCGTCTGAGAATGATATGCCCTACTATACTACAGCTTCGTACCTAACGCACTCTACAAGCTCTTCCAAAATGCAGCTGTGAATCTTGGGTCTCGGTATGAGGTAATCGTAACTGGCACTCAATGCAAACGAACTATCTGACGCACATACAAATCTACATGCCTATCCAAACTAAGGTCCTTTTGCACTGTAACGAAGTGAGCCAACTTTGTCAATCGGTCGACCACTACCCAAATAAAATCATTTCCTCTCTAACTCCTCGTTAATTCGATCATGAAGTCCATTGTGATATGCTCCCATTTCCACTTTGGGATCTCGAGAGGTTGCAAAAGTCCTCTCGGCTTACAATGATGTGCTTTGACCTGCTGACATGTCACACACTTGGCGACATGCTTGGCGATGTCCGCCTTCATACCAAACCACCAACAGTGTTGATGCAAATTCTAATACATCTTGGTACTACCAGGATGAATGCTATAACTGCTATGATGAGCTTTTGATAAAATATGCTCTCTAAGCTCCACATCGTCAGGTACAACCAATCGTCCTCGGAACCTCAGTGTTCCATCCTCAGAAATCTGAAAGTCAGCCTTCCTTTTATCGGTATCTTCTTGCAAAATTTTCTAAACATCTGGATCTATTGGCTGAAGTGCTTTGATCCTAGTTTGCAGATCCGGCTCAATTCTAATGGTGGCCATAAGATTTTAAAGGTGGCTTACCTCGAACTTGAACACCAAATCTCGAGCTCTCTCGATCAAATTCCACTCCTTAACCAACATATGAGCAACTGCAGACTTCCGACTCAAGGCATCGGCGACCTTATTTGCCCTCCCTGGGTGATATAGGATATCACAGTCATAGTCCTTCAGAAGTTCCATCCATCGTCGTTGTCTCATATTCAACTCCTTCTAAGAGAATAGATATTTCAAACTCTAATGGTCAGTGAAGATCCGGAACATTTCTCCACACAAATAATATCTCCAAATCTTCAACGCGAAAATGATAACCGCGAGTTCCAAGTCATGCGTCAGGTAATTCTGCTCATGAGGTTTCAACTGACGGGAGGCGTATGTAACAACCCCACCATATTGCATCAGCATGCAACCCAGTCCTCTGAATGACGCATCACTATAGATCCCGTATCCTCTAGGACCAGATGGAATGGTCAGCACAGGGGCGGTAGTCAACTTCTACTTAAGCTCTTGGAAACTACGCTCGCACTTGTCTGTCCACACAAACTTCTCTTCTTTCTTCAGGAGTCTAGTTAAAGGTGATGCTGAGGCTGAAAACCCCTCTACAAACCTTCTGTAATACCCTGCTAAACCCAGAAAACTTCTGATCTCTATCACGGTAGTCGGTCTTGGCCAGTTGATCACTGTTTCAATTTTGCTCGAGTCCACGGAGATTCCTTTGCCTGAAATCATGTGACCTTCAAATGCAACACGAGTCAACCAAAACTCGCACTTGTTGAACTTGGCATACAATTGATGAACTCTCAGGGTCTGCAATACTAATCTTAGATGACTTTCATGCTCTTCATCACTCCTCGAATACACCAAAATATCATCGATGAACACGATCAAAAACTGATCTAGATATTCATTGAACACTTGGTTCATCAAATCCATGAAAGCAGCTGGAGTATTTGTCAACCCGAATGGCATTACCGTGAACCAATAATGACCATAACGAGTACAAAATGCTGACTTCGGTATGTCGTCATTCCTGATCTTCAGCTGATGATATCATGTCCTCAAGTCGATCTTTGAAAATATCGACGCTCCTTGTAACTGATCAAACAAATCATCGATCCTTGAGAGTGGATATTTATTCTTAATTGTCACTTGATTGAGTTGACGATAGTCGATGCATAGACGCAACGAACCATCCTTCTTTTTCACGAACAACACTGGTGCTCCCCAAGGTGATGCACTGAGACGGATGAATCCCTTATCCAACAACTCTTGCATCTGCACCTCTAATTCCTTCAACTCCGACAATGCCATCTGGTAAGGAGCCTTAGAGATTGGCTCTGTCCTGGGTGCTAACTCAATTACAAACTCGATCTCTCTCTCTGGCGGCAAACCTAGCAATTACTTCGGAAATATGTCTAGGAATTCTTACACCACTGAAATATCCTCAATTTTCAACTCCTCAACTGTCGTATCCACGACAGTTGCTCGGTAACTCTAATAACCCTCATCTAACAAACGGGTTGCTTCAAGCGACGAGATCAAAGTAATCGATGGTCTTCCTTGACTTCCCACAAACTCGAAACTTCCACCCTCTAACGAGTCAAACTGAATCGCTTTACATAATAGTCCATCTTAGCTCTTTACTTAGTGAGCCAGTCCATGCCAATTATCAAATCAAAGTCATACATGGCTAGGATTAACAAATCTATTTTCCCCTCTCGCTCACCAATCGCTAACTTGCAACCAAAACAACCCTATGCAGACAACACCTTATCCTTTAACGGTGTAGATGTGCTAACCACTGACTCTAGCAACTCTGGACTCAATCCTATCAGCTTAACAAACTGCTCAGCAATAAAAGGATGAGTTGCGCCAAGGTCGAATAAAGCATAAGCAGCATGGTTGTTCAGTAAAACCGTACCTATAATCACATCAGGCGCATCCTCAGCTTGACCTCTCGTGATAGCATAAACTGTTCCTTGAGCTGGAGGTCTGTTCTGTCCACCCTGCGATGCATTCTGCGGCGCGAAACCTCTGATTTGAACCAATGGTGGCGGCGGCGGTAACTGTTGTGGTCTCCCTTGTCTTCTGGGACAATTCCTAGTTATGTGACCTAGCTGGCCACACCCAAAACAAGTACCCAGCCTAGATTGGCATGGGGCAAATCCATGTTGCCTTCCACATAAGCGACACACGCCATTCTGGCTAGGCCCTGCCTTACCAATTCCTCTTTTCTTGTTGGGCGGGACTTGAAATCTTCCTCCGATCATGGGCTTCTTCCCATACCGATTTCCATCTCGGTTCGATCCAAACTGCGACCCAAATGCGGTGGCTCGTTCATTCTAATCCCTCTCGATCATCTAGACCCGTTCATACGGGTCATTGTAGTTCCTTAGGTAGAGTAATATCAGTGGATTTCTTAGCTTCGGCCTGAGTCTGTCTCTGAATCTCATAACCCTGTTCATCGGGTTCTCAACCAACTTGGGAGCATATTGCGATAATTCAACGAACTTCGCCTTGTACTGATCTATGGTCATTGTACCTTGGCAAAAGCGCATGAATTATGTCATCTTCTTTTCTCTGGTAGTCTCAGAGAAGTACTTATTGTTGAAGACTTCAACAAAGGCGTTCCACTCTGGAACAACGCCTTCAGGGAATACTATTCCTTAGGTGGTTCCCTACCACGTACTTGCAATCCCCTCTAACTGGTAGGTTGCAAGAACTACCTTCTCAATCTCTGTGCACATCAGTAGTGCAAAGGCTTTCTCCAAACCATAGATCCAAAGAGCTGCAACTTCGAGGTCTCCTGCCCAGGCGAACTTTGGTGGGTTCAGTTTTAGGAACTGTTCAACCAACTTATGCATCGGCCTCCTAGCGGCCACGTTCCCTGGTGGAACCTCAATTGGAGCGGCAATAGGTGTAGCAATAGCTACGACACCAACGACAACATTGGCAGCGTGTGGCACTGTGGCACCCTCGAAACGGCCCCCGATCCGTTAGGGTCGCCACAGTTACATTCTCTTGTAGCATAATACTCTGATACCAAAGAAATTTTAACATAACTTATAATACAGGGGTTTTCATTTGTTTTCTTTACCGGTCCTGCGCAAATAATATGGCGGAAGCATAATTCAACTACCCTTCATCAAAATATAAAGTGATGCACACCATACTAAAACTTTCATAATTTAGGCCGAACACTTTTATTTATATAAGAGATGGACTATGATAGTTGGTATAACAAAACGCCGAGGTCTTTTTGTGCCTGGCGATTACCCAAAAGAAAACCAACTTCTATCCTTGGATATCATCTGCATCCGTCCATCACCCATGTGTCGGCGTCCCAAAAATGCATCTCCTGCTACCCTCGACTCTAGGTCATATCCAGTCAGGTCCGTTGGCCGGCGGTGGTGGTAGCACCCTCAGAAGGCGGCCATCCATACGGACGAGAACTGATATGTACTCCTGGTGAATAGGCCCGACAGAGAGGCCTACATCAAAAGTCAGCGAAATCCTTACACGCTCAAATACCAATCCGTGCACCCCATGATGACGGTGCTCTGACCACTCCCACTGTAGGTCAATCAGGAGTGCATAAAACATACCAGGAGTCGCAGGCAGCAGCGGCATTTTCTTTTAGTCTGAAATGTTAGTCCCCAAAGGGGTGAGTACAACCACTCAGCGAGTAAAAAGATCCATTACACTATATTATGTAGAAACTCTAATCATCCAGATGCATGCAAAACACATATGTCATTTTATATATATGCATGCCATCAAGGGTTTATTTACTTGCACCACATTCATAAAAAACAATTCAATGCCATAACGAACGCATTTTCAATACCGGATGAAGCCAACTCAATTTCATAGATAAATTCTCATATCATGCCACATGCACACATATGCACTCCTTTAATGTACCAGAGTTTAGCATTCAAAGAAAGTTTTCATTCCCCGGGGACCAGCGTTTGCATCCCTCCGGGCTTTCGCACCCAACCTGGCATCGCGAGACCCTCCGGCACAAACCTCCGAGCATCCAGAGCGTGTTCCGTCACACCCCTGGGCATCTCGCACCCCACCTGGCATCACGAGGTATATCCAGGGCTCACCATGAAAATGGTTGCCCCTTCCTCCGGATTTACGTACAATCCCTACAACCGGGCATCCCGAACTCCCGAGGACCCTCCGGCACAAACCTCCGAGCATCCAACGGCGTCGACTCGCTCGACCCTTGGGCATCCCGACACTCCCGGGGCATCGTCGGCTCACACCTCCGACGGTAACATTCACATCATGATATACATCTCATTACAAAAATACATTTTGATGCAATGACGTCATGGATTCCATGGATCTATAAGACTTTATCAAATTTTCCAATGTCATGTGATATGCTGAATATCAATGCATCTATCAAGTGAATAACAATTAACAACTCAAGACACAATGACTCTTAAACAAAATGAACAGTTTCATAGGAAAACAGTGTAAAGGCCAGAATGCACGCCTTCAATAGAGATTTCGAAATGACCAGCAAATGACCATGAAAAATTCTGAAATTTTAACACGTTATAATTGAGATCTAGACGAAAAAGTTTCATTAAGGACACTAAGCCAGATTCGTTATATATAATGAGTGGTAGTTCACACAACTCAGTTCAGTATTCTTTTATCGCAGAATAAAAATTCAACAGAAGGCATTGCATATTAAAAGAGGTTTAAGCCATTGTATTGATTCCGAAAAGTTATGATAAAAATATATACTCTAGCTCACGCAATTCCTCACAACTTCCGTGAAGAAATCGGGATCAAATTAGTTTTAGAACTCTTCATAAAATTTCACAAAGTTACAGGGTTACACATGAAATTGCACTGGATTAAGCGAATCCCATGAAATTCCACTTCCACCGTGACTATCTTACTTCCACAAGTCTACTAATAGTCGGTCTTTCATCAATACATCAACAGGATCAAAATATACACAAAACCAAAGTAATTCCTCAATCTCATGGTCCCGCTCTACTTCGATTACCCACAATTTAACATTCTACTTTCAGAATTCAATTGTTTCCAAGTATATTGCACCATACTAGACAATAACAGCACTACATCATATAGATTCATAGACTTTCACTTGCCTCTAGTCCTTTATCTCAATTGCAAGCAAAACAGAGGGCTCGGCTCAACGGCGGCGAAGGCTAGTGGCGTTGATAGCGGCAACTCGAGCACGGCAGTAGGTGATCTCTTTTTCCTCTTTGCCGTTCACCCGCTCTGCTGCTCACTCACAAATTCTCTCGCTCAAACTCTCTCTTTCTCTCTCAAGTTTCGCTCGGTACTTCACTCTCTCACTCGCTGGTTTCGGTTCATTCTCTCTCTTCCTCACCTGTACGAGCATTTTGTTTCTTCATTTGTTGACTTTGAGAGTCAATAAAAAATGAGATTCGGTGGTAGCAGGAAATGGTGACACCTCACACGTCCATGCAAGTGATGTGTCCTCTCTTGCTCGATCCTTCCTCATGCGTTGTCCACCAATCGGTAAGTTCACGTGGCTGCTGAGTCAATGAATTTTCCTTTTGTTGACTCATTTGCCGACCCGAATGAAAGGGAAACTCGGGCAGCTTGGGCCAACAATTCGTGGCCGCATGGTCTCCGTGCGTGGCCCAACTTCTCCCAAAAGCTGACCATAATTTCTACATGTATATGAATTGCATGGGCCATTCGTGTGGCCGTTGAAGGGGAGGGTGGTGGTGACGTCGCGTATAACATCGAGGTCTTCAACTTAGCTAATTGGCGAGAAGGCTCGAGTCAATAGGTAAAAGAAAACATGGCCATTGGTGGGATTGTCCATATGGCCATTCAAAGACAAATATCTTTTTTTTTTTTTTCCAAAAGTAAATATTTCGGAACGTCGAGTGGCAATGAGACTAGGCCAAATGTGGTACTGACGATACTCCTGTCGATTACTCACGGCCATTGCATACTTGAGGGCCGTTGAATTTCCGGATGCCACAGGCACCCCTAAATACCTAAGGTCTCCACAGGTACCTATTGCTCCACCTAATGGATACTAGTTACATCTCTTAGCGGAAGCACCGTAGTTCATAGGCATTTTTTTTAAAAGAGTTTAGCGCAACTCATAGCGAAATTAAAGACGAGTCTCACTGTGGCATCCCAGAAATTCAAAGCCAAGCCTTAAGGTGTGTTAAAGTCTTTAATTAGGTGTTAAATTTCCATGGCTTATGTTTTAGCCATTAGTCTTTTAATTCGATGATTTGTGCTTGTGATTGTGGAAATTTAGATTTAATAGATTAATAATCTATGCTTGGCCATATGATTTAAATTTCAATGAGCAAGAATATCCCAAGACTTTGGCCAAGATGAAAATTGGAATTCAAAAATATTTATAAAAGAATTTCAAAAAAAAAAGGAAAAGGAAGGTTATTTTCGAAATGGGCCTTGGGCCCATTAGCCTAAAGCTTGGTGGGCCAAGCTAGTCGGCCCATTAGAGCCCAAGAGGAGAATTCGACCAGCCCAAGGGGAATGGCCGGATGGGCCTAAGCCCAAGCCCATTCAAATTCAAATTTAAAACCCAATATGACAAGTGGCAAATGGCAAGAGCATGCATTGGTGGGTTTGTAGGCAAAGCAATGATTGTTAATCATGGGATTAGGGGAGTATAAAAGAGATGAGGAGAGAGAGATGGCCGGTTCTTTGCTTCATTTCGTCCAAAGAGAGGGTGTGCGAGAGAGAGAGCTCGAGAGAAAGGGAGAAACCGAGAGGGGAAGGAGGCGGAGCCGAGGGGTGCCGCCGTTCGTTCGCCGTCCGATCGCCGTGTCCCGTCGCCGTTCGTCGTTGCTTGTTCATCTTTAAGGCAAGTGGAGTCCGTAACTTCTCTTGCATGTTTGTTGTGGTGTTTGCATGTTAGATTTTAGGTATGATTCGTGCGAAAGACCGAGGTAAGAGTTGGTTATTTGTAAACCGTGTGACTGTTCTTGTTCGGTTTGCTGGAGTCAGTAGCTTGTTTGAGTTTGCATCTTTGTTTGGAGTCCGATTTTGGCTTCGGTGTCTTCATGAAAGTTGAAGCTAACGTTTTTTACTATGACATACTAAACATTCGTAGAAAACGATGGAGATTTGAGGGGTCAAAAGTTCTATTGTACGGAGACTTTAGATCTGCGAAATCTTCACTGACCTCTTGTTGATTTCTTGGTTGCATGTTGATTTCTGTTGGATATTTCACTTTGATGTCTTCTTGAAAGTTGTAGGTAACACATTAAACTACAACATACTCAAATTTTAAGATAAATGAACGAGTATAGCCTAGTGAATCGGCTAGATCTTGGAGATGATGTATTCTGGTGAGGTGTACCGAGACACCCGAGACTTCAAGGACTTAAATGGTGACCATAATCTGGTTATTTGGCATAGATATCTTAATAAAAATTGTAAAGGACACCTTGGTACATAACATACTAAAATTTCAGAGGAAAATAAAGAGATTTGATGGGTGAGATCTACAAATTTCGGAGAAGTGTGTTCTGGACGTCGCGGTCGTGGTTCCAGAAGCTTCGTAGGGTTTTAGAAATTAATCTAAAAAGAATTTGGCGTAGGGTTATTCATGAAAAGTGCACGAAAATGTGTTGGCTATCACCCTGTGAAATTTCGTAATTTTGAAGGCCATATGAATATTTTAATCGAATTTATTTGGAAACTGTGCAATTCTGGTCATTATCCGAATATCATGTGCTATTTTGTGAAAATTGTGAAATTAGGTGAAATTCGATTTGGCCATGAATTTTGTTTGAAATTGGGATTTTAATTGATTGTTTAATGATTTTTTTAATATTATGATTTTGGGAAAATCATAGATATTAAATTTAATATTTATTTATGAAAATAAATAAATATAATAAAATATAATAAAATAATAATAAAATAAAATGGATTTTTATTTGGCCATGGATTCAATTCTATTTGTGTGGCATATGTGTGATGAGGTCTTTGCACATGTACTGGATTGAGATATATATGTGATAAAGTCTTGGTATGCGTATGACATGGTCCTTGTACATGTATTGAATTGAGATGTGTATGGGATAAAGTTTTGGCATGTGTACGACATATGAATTGAGATGCAAGTGTGAATTCCATGTCAAGTGTGACTTGTTTGATACCATGCCAATTGCCATGTTAAATTGAGATAAAGAAATGGTATATGTGGATGATGGTAAATGAGTAAGAGGTTGTGGTGGATGATGATGTCGGTGGCCTAGTGGCGTAATTCCAGTGATTCCAGGAGTTTCGGGATGCCCGGAATGTGGGGGCCGGGAAGCCTTGTCGGAGGTCTTTGCCCGAAAGGAATGCCTCGCGATGCCGGGATTTGGGGTGCGGGATGCTCGGCCGGGGAGTGTAAATGCCGGAAGCCTGTCGGAGGTTTCTGCCCGAAGGGAATGCCTCGTGATGCTAGTTGAGATGCGAGATGCGGACTGTGGGGGGCCGGAAGCCGGTGGCCATGGGATGGCTGGAAAGTGGGGGCCTGTCGCGGGTTTTTCGCCCGAAGGGTTGATGATGAGATTGATGATTTGAGAAATTGGTGATGTGGTGATCAAAATTGAAAGATAAAGATGAAAATTAACTCATGACATGATGATGCATGATGATGATGGCATGTGATGTGATATGATGATCACCTATGATGATATATGCATGATGATGCATGATGATGATGGCATGTGATGTGATATGATGATCACCTATGATAATATATGCATGATGATGCATGATGACGATGGCATGTGATGTGATATGATGATCACCTATGATAATATATGATGATATATGCATGATGATGCATGATGACGATGGCATGTGATGTGATATGATGATCACCTATGATAATATATGCATGATGATGCATGATGATGATGTGTGATGTGACATGATGATCATTCATGGTACGATATGCATGATGAAATGCAAGATGATGATAATGATATATGATATGCTATGATGATGATGATATATATGATGTGATGATGCATGATACGCATGATTACAAGGTAAGTGATGCTTGCAACGTGTGATGATATGCATGATGCATTGGAATGTTATTGGATTTCCTATCTCTGAGTGGTTGTACTCACCCCTTTTGGGATAACATTTCAGATTAGAAAGATGCCGCTTCCTACCGTCACGCGAGGCACCTTCTATGGTATCCCGTCGAGATATAGAAGTAGATTGTACGGAGATCATTGCGTCACTATCCCCTGGACTGACATTTGCGCGAGTACGTGTGCTGGTCATGTACGACGTGGGCCTGGCTGAGGGCCTAGTCATCCAGGAGTTTTTGTCTGTTCATGTCCGCCGAGACGGAGTGATTAGGGGGATGTTGCCGCCACCACCACCCGATGCACTGGATGGGTGTGATGGTTGCGTGAAGGGTAGAGAGCTGGTGTCATCTTTTTGGGAGTAGCCGCCCTTTGTTGGATGGGGGATGTCATGTGATTTTCTTTAGGGGTCGTAGTATCTTTTGGGATGAGGCTGAGTGTGGCTGAAAATCTTGGTCTCCTTTTTGTATCGACCCGTGAAAAACCCATCTCGATAATATGTAAATAAAAGTGGCATGGCTTATCTTTTAAATCCTGATGATTAGTGGTGTGTATTTGTATCATGGATTGGTAGGGGATAGATGGTGATGTTTAATTTGCTTCCGCTATGAGTCGCGTTGGGACCGATTGTTTTAAAAAAAAAAAAATGTGTCTGCAAATTAGGACGCTTGCTTGAAAGAAAGAAAGGTAATAAAGTGTAACATCGGCACTGGTAACGACCTGCGAAGGGTTCGGGGTGTTACACTCACCATCCCTCTACTCTCTCCATGATGGTACAATGCACACCAACTACACATCGAAGGAAACATAAAGCCGAGCCACTTTTATTTACATTTTTAAGATGGACATCTTGGGTTGGTACAACCAAAAAGAAAAGCCAAGACTTTTAGCTAAACTTGGCAATAGCTCAAAAGAGAGATCTCGACCCCCTATATCGATCACGTGTCATCCTCCATCTACAAATGTCGGTTATCTCCAAAAAGAACGTCAGCTCCCACTCCTCATGCGGGCCATCACACCCATCCTGGTGCATCGGGCGGTGGCGGTGGCAACATCCCTTGCATCACTCCGTCACGGCGGACGTGGACCAACAAGAACTCCTGGATGACCGGGCCCCAAGCCAGGCCCACATCATACATCACCAGCACACGAAACCGTATAAACGTCAGACCAGGGATGGTGACACTATCAAGCTCCATACAATCGACCTCCACGTCAGATGGAAGGCCGTAAAAGGTACCTCGCGTGACCGAAGGGAGAGGCATCTTTCTAATTTGAAATGTTTGTCCCCAAAAGGGTGAGTACAACCACTCAGCAGGTAAAAGATCCATTAAACTACTTAATGCACCAAGCAGAACAATCAAGGCATCATAAACAAAGCACATATCATTCATGCATCCAAGCATAACTTACCTTGCAACCATGCATATGTCGTCATACCATACGTGCATACACCATCATGCACTCATCGTCAGTCATTCACGCATAAACCATCATGCCTCAAGTGCACATACTCCATACACTCATACATATCATATCATACAACCATGCACACATATCACCATACCATGCATGATTCAATTTCAACTTTTTTATCTTTCATTTGGATCACCACATTTTTCTTTCCCAGGACCAGTGATTGCATCCCCCATTTTATCGCTCGCACCCCCACCTGGCATTGCGAGGAACCTCCAGCACACACCACCGGGCATCCGGCACCCCCACATTCCAAGCATCTCGCATCCCAACTGGCATCACAAGGTATCCCCTCGGCACACACCTCCGAGGCTTCCGGCACTCCCACATCCCGGGCATCTCGAAACTCCCGAAGACATCTGGCACCCCCACATCCCGGGCATCCGACACTCCCTTTTCCAGGCATCCCGACACTCCCGGGGCATCGTCGGCTCACCCCTCCTACGGTATCCTCATTCATCATAACTCATATTCACAATTTATGTCTCAATAACAACATGACACATGATGTGATGCCAACAAGGTCAATTTCAGCTTTTGATTTTTATATGTAATGCCAAATATCATCACATGTGCAGCAAGATTTAATCACTTAAAACAATACAATTTATAGGGCTCATACAAAACAGAATAGTCCATGCATTACAGCTTTTGAAATTCGCACAATCCAGCTTGCACAGTTTTAGAAAACATTTTAATTAAATACCCAAATAACTTTCAAAAATTATGAAATTCAAACATGTAATAGTCAATACATAAAGGCAGATATTTCATATAGAACACATTGCCGAAAGAACCTCATATAAAACGATATAGTCCACGCATTGCAACTGACCAAGTCCGAACACATCAGATTACACGGTTTTAGAAACATTTCAGATTAAATATCCAAATGACCTTAAAAAATTACGAAATTCAACAATGTGATAGTCAAGACCCTAAGGTAGATTTCGTATGAAGGAATCAAAGTCAGATTCATCCTAGGTAATTAAATATAGGCGGTTAAAACTTCTGTTCCTAGTACCGAAATTTCCAGATCTAACTACCTCTGAAAAACCACGATTTCACCTACCTATTCTTGTTGGTTCTCTCTAAAGTTTTGATATGTTACAACTCAAGATGTCCTTTACATCTTTTGTTAAGAAATAGAAGTGAAATTTCAACAAAAATATAACCTTACAGTCCATGCATTCATCAAAGGTAGTTACCGAAATCTCCAGATTCAGTCTTTCCAAAGAATAAAAATTTCACCCACTTATACTTGTTTTTTTGTCCCAAATTTGAGTATGTTATACTACAAGAAGTTATTAACAACTTTCATTTAGAATTCAAAGCCAAAATCCAACTCGAACATCACATGCAAGCCACTAGAACATCCAAGGTCAAGCTGTTTTCTCAAGAACAGTTTACTAACCTAAAACACCACTCTTAAAACTTCAGTTTTTCACACCCTAGACGTCCGAAATTTATCACCATTCAATCACACATACTAGGCACAACATGCAAGAGTAGATCAAGGATCCCACTTGCCTCTAAACTGAGCAAGCAACGAGCACAATGGCGACGGGACACGGCGGCGACGGATGACGGACGCACGGTAGACGGTTGAACGGTCCTCGTCCTTCCTCTCTTCCTTTCTCCCTTTCTTCCTTTCTTTCTTCTCTTTCTCTCCTCTCTCTCTTTCTCGGATGAACTCTCTCTCTCTCTCTCTCTCTCCCTCTCTCTCGCTTAAACCGGAATCATCTTCCCCTAATTTCTTCCCCTCCATCATTAGCCATCATTAGCATTTGCATGGAGGACACTTGGCCATCTCCTTGGGACAAATGGGGGAGGCATGCAACCGGATCCCCGTCCTTTGCACATCGACAGACCCTCATGGGCTTGGGCCAGCCATGGGCCGACGGCAGCTCTCCTCCTTGGGCTTCGTGGGCCACCCGAGAATGGGGTGAGGCTATGGGCTGGTTTGGGCCTTTAAATGTCCAGCCCATCCTCATCCTCATAATCCACCTAATTCTTAATTATATAAACATCTAATTGAAATTTATAATTCACAAAAATTTGTGACCTAATTTAATAAATTCCAATCCATAATTCACATGGCCAAAAATAGAATTTTCCTATCAAATAATTACCCACCAAAAGCTTGGCCAAAATCTCAATGCAAGACATGAATTAGAGCACCTCTAAGGATTGACAAGAAATTCTAGGATGCCACACAGTGGCTTGAGCAGCGGCTGTAACAGCGGCGATGAAAGCGGTAGCTTGGTTCTGGGCCTGCTGCCCCATCATCTCTCTCATTGCATCCAAGGCCTGTGTGATCCCAACAATCCCCAGATCACCAAGGGTTGCTACTTTAGCACTAACGGAAGGTGGTGCTACTCCACTTGTGCTAGCCTCAGCTAGCGCTTTGCCTTGGCCTCCTCAGGTACCGATCCTTGTCGGCGTCCTACCTCGAGCTGTAGGCTTAATGGTCCTCTTACTAGGATTCCTCTGCTCCTCATCACTCATGGCTCAGTTTTTCCAACCGAAACCTGTCTTCTAAATCCATACTAGATTAGAAGCCGAGCGATCCACACAAACAAACAATTCTACCAAATAGCTATTACAGACATGCACCAGCATGAATTAAAGACCAATCATACTAACTATCCTGAAGACCATCACACCTTATCGCTCCAATCACTAACCACACTCTAATACCATTAAACGGGGATGTCACACCCCGATCCTCTGAGCGCGTGCCCATCCCTCCATGGTCGAATAAATAGCGATGTCCCATGACGCATCGTCGACCCATTCATTTTAATATACGCATGCGGAAGCAGATAATAATACTGAGACAACAATTCAATGGGATAGAAGAGTAGGGCCACAAATTTTCAAATCGAAACAAGTCTTTTATAAACAAACAAGTTTATATATTAGACCAAGCTGTTTACAAAAATATTGACTTAACAAAAAGGGAACTGTCCTATGACCCTCTGGTTAGACACATTCGCCGATTCTTCGATTTACACCTTCCCAGACTCCAAGGCTTCCAGTCCTCCACGACCGCAAATTAGGGACTTGAAAGAGTTATCCCACAACGGGGTGAGACAACGTCTCAGCGAGTTCCACCCCTTAATGTGGCACCCCTTGACGGCCCCCAATCCGTTAGGGTCGCCACAGATCGCTTAGCTTTCACTTTCCCTATTAACATGTCACTCTGATACCATTTCAATTGTAGCGGGTCCATACAACCATGGGGGTTTACTTTCTTTTTTTTTATAGGTCCTTTGCGCAATTCATATACGGAAGCACATCCAACGAACTCCCTTCCTTATATTCAGAAAACAATGCACACCAACTAAACATGTATAAGTAAAAGCCGTACACTTTTATTTACTTAAACCAGATGGACATTATTCATTGGTACATTAAAATGCCGTAGTCTTCTATATTCGGCTATACTTCAAAGGATGACCGACATCTCCTCCAACAGTCATACACTTAAAGTTCATCAATCAGTGTCGGCGTCCAAAAGTTCCTTCCCTTGCTATCCTCCTCCTCGCGGTCATGTCCAATCACTTGATCCATTTACTGGTAGTAGTGGCAGCAGAGGTGTCTTATCTAGTCTGAAATGTTGGTCCCCGAAGGGGTGAGTACAACCACTCAGCAGGTAAAGGACCAATAAACCACTCGATGCATCATGCCACACAATCTTCACAATCATAGTATTACATGTCATTGAAGTATCCATGCACAATTTACCTTGATATCATGCACAAGTCATCATACCTCATGTACGTACATCATCATATAGTCATCACCATCATGTCATACACTTACCATCATCATGTCACATGTACCACCATCTTACCATGCATCCATGCACTCATCATCATCATATCACATGTACCATCATCATTACCATGCATTCATCAATCATCATATAACATGTACCATCATCATTACCATGCATCCATGCACATATCATCATCATATCACATGTACCATCATAATTACCATGCATCCATGCACATATCATCATCATATCACATGTACCATCATCATTACCATGCATCCATGCACATATCATCATCATATCATATGTACCATCATCATTACCATGCATTCATCAATCATCATATAACATATACGATCATCATTAGGTGCACATACAACCATGATTCATATCATCCATGCTATCAAGCATACATCACCATGAGATCCATTCATGCCTTCATGATCGCATTTTCAATATCAAATAGCATCAATTTATTTTCATAAGCCGATCATGCATCATGCCATATGCATACACCCATGCACATGATTCATTTTCAATTCTTATCGTTCACAGGGATCTTATCAGTTTTTCTTTCCAGGGACCAATGTTTGCATCCCACAATTCATCGCTCGCATCCAACCAGTCATCGCGAGTAACCTCCGGGCATGTATCCAAGATACAACTAAGCATCCGGCACCCCCACATTTCGGGCATCTCGTATCCCAACTGGCATCACGAGGAACCTCCGGGCATGTATCCATCATACAACCGGGCATCCGGCATTTACACTCCCTGGCCGGGCATCTCGCATCCCAACTAGCATCACGAGGCATCCCCCCGAGCACAAACCTCCGGGGCTTCCGGAATTACGTACCGACATACCACCAGGATTCCCCCCTCCTCTGGAATTACGTACCATATACCACCGGGCATCTCGAAACTCCCGAGGACCCTCCGAATTACGCCACTAGGCCACCGGGCATCCCGACACTCCGGGGGCATTATCAACCGCCTCCAACAATTTCCTCATTTATCATTGTTCATGTTCACTAATTTATGTCTCAAAATTAGCATGGCATATGATGTAATGGCAAACAAGATCACTTTCATCCTTTTTAATTCTTATATGCATCTCCAATCATCATCATACATGCAGCAAGATACAATCACTAAAGACAATACAATCCATGGAATCCATACAACTTAGAATAGTCCATATATCATGCCTTTTTGAAATTTACTAAATTCCAGCTTGCACAATTTTGGAAATCACAAAATCAGAGCATGTAATAGATAAGACAATAAGATAACAATTTCATGAAGAACACATGCCCAAAAGAGTTTCACACAAGAAGATATAGCTCACACAAGTACAGCATGCAATTTCGGATAGAAACAGATTGCGCAGTCTTTGAAATAATTCGATTAAAATACCCGAACGACCTCTGAAAATTATGAAATTTTACCAGGTTATATTTAAGACACTAAGGTATATTTTTCATGAGGACTTCTAGGACATATTCGTTTTAGATAATTTCCTATAGTAGTCCGAAGCTTCTGGTTCTCACACCGAAACGTCCAGTGTAGTCATCTCCGAAATACCGAGTTTTTACCCACTTATTCTTCTTCATTTCCTCTGAAATTTGGATATGTTTTACTTCAAGAGGTCACCTACAACTTTCATTAAGGGATCTAAGTCAAATTTTTAAATAACGGTCACCATATGGGTCCATGAAGTCTCGGGTGTCCAGTACCGCGTCTCCAGATTTACCGTCTTCAAGAGTAAATCGATTCACTAGGCTACACTTGTTCATTTTACTTAAAATTTGAGTATGTTAGTCTTTAAGATGTTCTCTACAAGTTTCATGAAGAAGTAAAAGAGATATTCTTGATAAAAATCGACATGCAACCACAGATCTACCAAAAGGTCAGCAAAAACGTTCCAGATCTAGTGTCTTCGTAGGATGAGGTTTTGACGCCTTAAATGTCCACCATTTTGCACCAAATTTTAGTATGTTGTATTTTAAGATGTTGACTACAACTTTCATGAAGAAATCAAAGTCAAAATCGAACTCAAAACATGCATGCAAGCTCTCACAAGATTCTGGCTCAGGCGGTCCATACGAAAACAGCAAGCATATTCAAGAACAAGGCACATTTTTGCTTCGGTTTCGCCTACCCTAACATCCGAAACTCACCACTAACAAATCATACATGCAAGGCACACATGCAAGAGTGGAAATCAGTCCCAACTTGCCTCTAAGATCAAGCGGATGACAGCAAACGGACGGCACACCGGCGACGGACGGACGGCGTGCGGGTGGCGACGGGCGAGCTCCTTCCTTTCTCTCTTCCTCTCTTCCTCTCTTTCTCTCTTTCTCTCCTCTCTCTCGGCACCTAGACCGACCACTCCCTCCCTCTCTCTCTTTTTGGTTGTATCTATATATAACCATGTAATCTTATCTTGCATGGGGGACACTTGTCCCTAAGAATGAGACAAGTGTCTCCCTTGTTGAAGACACTTGGAGGCCATGCGGCTCCTCCTCCTCCCCCTCCATGCATTGACATGGGCCGGGCTTATGGCCCACTTTAGGCCCATCTCACTTGGGCCTAAAGCCCAAACTTAAATGGCCCAAGTTTATTTTTAATAATACATCTTAATCCTCAATTTAAATAAATACCTAATTGCATAATAAAAGGCCAAAAGACTTTGCAACATAGTTTAATAAAATCCAACTTATAAAATTCATGGCCAAATACATAATTTCATCATCAAATAAAATCCTTGGTCTCACATGAACATAGGATGCGTTTCCAACAACAATAATTATCCATTTATATAAATACCAGATCATTCTTATTCACTTAGCCATAAATCTTGAAATCATAATTCAATAAACTCCTACTTATAAAACACATGGCCGTGAGTTATTTTTGGGATGCCACACTTAAGCCCCAATTATGAGGAAAATACGCCATAAGGGCTGCCTAAGAACAAACACGTGATAGAGGACTTACCTTTGGCTCAAATTCTTCCCGCAAGTTAGTATAATTTAAATACTTACAATTCGCATCAATCAATCAACATCAAATCGAATCGTCGACTAATCGATTCAGTCGATTACAAGTCATAAAGATCATCTCATGATCATTTCAATTACTCATCCCAACTATTAATTGCGGCCACACTCGGGTACAGCCTACTCCTAAATGTTCATTGGTGAATTACGACTCGATGGGCACAACCTACTCCAAGTGCAGTGGTAGATTACGGCCCAGTGGGCACAACCTCTATAAGGTGGTTGATTACGGCCCACAAGGCACAACCTCTATATTGTGGTTAATTACGGCTCAACAAGCACAACCTTGATTAGGTGGTAAATTACGGCCCAACGAGCACAACCTTTATTAGGTGGTTTTCTTAACCTGATTCTTAACCCCACATGATTATTCATCTATAGCCAAAGGCTTTGTATATCACAATCAAATTCTTCAATTCAAATCATGTCTTGGCCAATTTCCTTCACTTTTGAACATCCCACCAGTTTCAGCAATCTCAAAATATATTTTTGGTACTGTAAACCAACGCCCGGTAATTTTCCAATTAAGTACCAAGATTACCCATTTTTGGGATAATTGCCCACAAACACCAATCACATTCAAATTGCACAAAATAGTAGTCAATTAAATAAATAGATCACACTACTGCAATCAGCACAAAATTCCAGTCACGGGCTATCTCGGTCTAATTTTCAGAAAATAGATAATTAATCAAATAATTAAAGAAAATAATAAATAAATGCCAATAAATGCAACTTAGACTCGTAAAGCCTAATTGGAAGCCGAGACGATCCCGGAAAATTTCCGAACCACTCTAGATAAATACTAGAGCGTGTTTAGGCCCTAACTACACTACTCTAATAACCTAATATGCAATAACCATTAATTAAGTTGCTAATCTAATCTAACTATCCACTTAATCCATACTTAATCTAAACTAAACAACCCTTAAACGTCATTAACTTACTAATAAGGGATTAGTGAGTTAAACTCACTTGTTAAGCGATCCGCTCGGATCAAATTGATGGGGACGCTGTGAGGCTCGATAAACTCCAAAGGGGCACCGCCTTTCGAGGTCGGGAACACCACAAAAACGGGCCTAATAGTGCTGCGAATACCCACAATTTTGGGTTCTGTGCTGGTGATGGTTGAGGCCGAGAGAGGTGCTGGCTTGGGCTAAAACGAAAAATGAGGCTGGTCGCATGTACGGGCTGGCGATGGCAGCACTTCACGGCGGCAGACGAGGCCTAGACGGCGGTGTGTAGGCTCCGACGGTGTTCCAGCAGTCTCGTGGGACGACGAATAGTTGAGGAGGAGACGGGGCAACGGTGGCTCGCGATGAGCAGACGAGGTCCGCGGGGGCAACGACGGCTAGGCCGTGGCGTGTGGCTGTTCCGGCGATGCTGCTAGCTTGCTGGTGGGTTTTTTGGGTTTCTTGGGAGCTCAAAAAAACACAAACAAGGAGAAGAAGAAGGAGGGGGTCGACGGGTATGAGGGGAAAGGAGAAGAAGGAGGCAAGCTTGCTTTGGAGGGCCCCATGTGCTCCCTTGACCGGTCCTACTTGGCAGCTAGCTCCCACAGCCCAATTTCTAGCCTCAAGCTTCCTCAACAAGCTAAGGAAAGGGTCCAAAAAGTCATGGACCATGGGACATACGAATTTCACAAGTTTTCCTTCAATTTGGACCCAAATAATTCTTAAATCAATTCAATCCAGCTTCTAAAAATTCAACCGTTGAGTCCTCGATCAAGTTGGTATTTTTCCTCGCTAATATAACCCACTTGCATCCCAATTTCATGATAAAAAAACGGTCATCTGCATTTTCCGGTCGAAAAGGAACCTGTGATGACTTTTTCCAAACAAGTCTCGGTTTGCAGAAAAATCTCCGGAGGCTAAGTCGACGTTCCTAAAATGATTTGTGACATGACAGAACTTTCAATTTCTGAAATCTGAATCAAATTCGCGGTTAATTTCACTTTGGTGCGTTTTTAGCGTGACATAGGCTACTAGGTAACTTTAAGAAATTTTTAGTACAAATGACCCGTGGTCGATTTTCTTTGAGCCACAATGAACATATTTGACACATTAGCAACTCTCGATTGTCGTGAAAATTTCGAATATTCAAATACGAACACAGGGTACCCAAAACAATAGAAAAATAAATCTAGTGTCGATCGACAAAAAATTTGTAATTTAGTGGAATTACCCACATTTAACCATATATTTCAGCCAAACCGACATATCTATGATCTTTGGTCGATTTTGACAATGTCGTAAGGATCTCTACGGATGAGCACGGTCGAGTAGTCGATTCCTAGTAGAATCCTCAAGTCTATCGCACTAAAATCCATTAATGACTTCCCCTAGTAGTCTAGTTATCTCAGAAGTGATCAGCTCTAAGAACAACACTATAGGCGCGTCGATGAAATGCCTGATTTAATTTAATTGAAAACAATATTGAAAATTCGGGATGTCACACAGCTGGTGTGGTGTGCCAAGCATAGGGGACAGAGATGAGGATGAGGCCATTGGTGGCCCCCTACATGCCAAAGCCTATCCCCTCTCCTTTCTTCCCCCTCCCTTTCGGTCGAGCTCCTCAATATTCAGGCCAAAAAAACTCTAGCAAACCCATAATTCGAGCAGCTTAGTCCCCCTCGCCGCCACAATTGTCCGCTGAAGCCCTGAGCTTCGCCGCATCACCTTCGCGCCTTGCCAGCTAACCATACGGCCGCGCCCGTTGTTCTGCCTCTTCGCTCGACGTCCCTGTGCCTCCATCCTTGTTGGTTGCTGCTTGAAGTCGTCAAACCACCGTGTGCCGTCGTCTCATCGTCGTAAGGTCTCACCTGGTCTCTACCGCAACCTTGTCGTTCATCCCTGTCAGTCTCTGCCTTAGCTGTGTGACCGATCAGCTTGTTCGGCCAGCCACAAAACCAAACTATAGTAGGTCTCCAAGCCGCTATTTGGGCCGTTTTCGAGCCATTCCCGACCCTGGTTGGCAAGCCTGCTTTTGAGTTTTTCAACCCCCATCATGCCCTGTCATTTTGATCTGAGCGGATCATTAATCAAGTGAGTTTAACTCACTAATCATTGCTTAGTAAGTTAATGATGCTTAAGGGTTGTTTAGTTTAGACTAAGTATGGATTAGGTGGATAGTTAGATTAGATTAGCGATTTAATTAGCCGTTATTGCAGGTTAGGTGGTTAGAGTAGTGTAATTTAGAGCCTAGACAAGCTCTAGTATTTATCTAGAGTGGTTCAGAAATTTTCCAGGCCCGTCTCAGCTTTTATTTAGGCTTTACGGTCCTAAGTCCTATTTATTTGCATTTAATAATTATTTTCCGGAAATTAGACCAGGATAGTCGGTGACCAAAATTTCGGGCTAATTGCAGTGATGTGATATGTTTATTTAATTGACTACTATTTTGTGAACTTGACTGTGATTAGTGATTATAGGTAATTATCCCAAAATTAATTAATTTCAGTAATTAATCAGAAAATCACCAGACAACACAAATATGGGATAGAAAAACAGGGTAAAATTTTCACAAAACACTTTTTATAAACACATTGGGTTTATATACAAAAGTTTACAAAAGATCGGCTTTCAAAAAGAAATTGTCCTACGAACTACTAGTCGGACACATTCACCGATCTTTCGGACTCCACCTCCACAGGCTTCGGGAGCTTCGGGTCCTCCATAACCCCATCAAGAGGGTCAGCTACACCCTCACCCAGAGCGGCGTGGATCGCAACAGCGAGGATATCAAATCCCTGAACGGGACCTACCCTATACCCATTGAGTCCATGGCGAAACCACGCCCTGAATCGATGAGGTACCCTTTAAGGTAGACCCTCATCAACCCAGACAGTGGTCACAACTAGCTCATAGACCCACTGACTCCCGAGGATAAGGATGTCTAAGCTCCACTCAATAACCCCGAGGTTGACCAAAATGTTCCAAAGGGACCGCCATCTAAGGACCTGAAAAGACTGAGCCCACGATAGGGTGAGACAACATCTCAGTAAGTTCACCCCCCCAAACCCCTATTAGGAAGGAAATACGCCTAACCACACAACCACAAAACCACAGAGACTCACCTCGTCTCGGATCCTACCTGCATGTCAGTACGGTTCAAATCACAGACATAAGTAGTAATAAAACTCAATCAATTGGAACGCCTTAACTTATATCTCAATAAACACAAGTATTCCGATTATAAGGCCAAATCGTTATGACACGTCCCATACCGTGCCACACAATTTTGTCCCATAATCAGGCGCAGTTAAGACATTCAATCATGCATTCCAATTTTATCACAGCCCAACAGGCACGACCTACTCGACGTTCGGCATAACCAGACATCGTCTCACCCCATTGAGAATAGCAACATCTACCTCGAGACGGCAATCCCGAATGAGCATCGGTCTAGAATTTACTGCGATCGGCATCCGTTGTCTAGGGACATCCCATATAGGGGCAATGTCCACCCGACTCATATCGGGGACAGGTTCTCATATCATTCATGCACCCATCAAATCCCATCCAAGACATCGTGCTTTGCACTCAAATGTCCCATTTAAAATAATATACTTGGCCCATTTTCTTCATATTAAAAACACATGGTAAAATAATCGTGTTTGGGTACACGGTCGATTTGAACCAGAAAAATTGATATCCTTCCTTTTAAAATCCCACTATTTTTTGGAAAAAAAAATCCCACTGTTTGATATAGTCTTTCAAAAAAATTTCGCAGTCAAAATCTGACACCCGGTAATTTCTAATTAATTACCAAAATCTCGTAATTTTGAAATAAATACTCAAAATTACAATCATTAATCAATTTACACAAATTAACATTCAATTGCACAAACTAAGCACACCATTGCAATCAATACGAAATTCTGGTCACCAGCTATCCCGGTATAATTTTCGAAAAAATATTAAATAGTTAAATCAATACAAATTAAATCAATAAATACATACTTAGGCCTAATAATCCTAATCTAACCACCTAATGGACTAATAAAATTTTTCTAACCATTCTAATTACAAAACAACATAATAAGCTAACTAACTACAATCTCTAACAGCCTAATTAGGTAATTTAACGAACCTAATTTAACTAAACAAGTTAAGAATTATACTAATCTAATCTTAACTTAAACTAATCACCCCTTAAGCATCATTAACCTCCTAAGCAAGATTTAGTGAGTAAACTCCCCGGTTTAGCGAGCCGGTGAGTCCATGGCAATAGCGACGCCAAGGTGGGCGAGAACCAAGCCTGGAGTGACACCAACAAAGGTCTGGATGGAGCCTAAAACGGTCCTCGAAGCTCTCAGCTACGGACTAAGAATTCGGTTTTGTCTAAGGACTGAAGTGGCTGGACCGAAGCTCGTCTTGGCTGGAAACGGCGAGGGGGCACCCCAGATGACTTGGACGGGTGGTGGAGGGGCTCAACGATGATGGATGGTGGCTGGAACAGCTCCAGCAGATGACAACAACGGCTAGGGTGTAACACGGGCAAGCGTAGAACGTGAGTAGGAGGCGGAACCAACGGCCTGGTCGCATGGGCTCGGGCACTCGCAGGTATGTGGCTGGCAATGGTGGTGGCTCGGCTGGTCAACAGTTGCTACAAGGGGGTCTCTCTAGTTTGCTGGCTAGTCTTTGAGCTCTCCAACACTTCAACAATTGAGAAAGGAAAGAAGAAGAGGAAGAAGAAGGGCTGTAGTTGGTGAGAGGGCCACAAAATATCCTAAACACTTGAGTTCTATGCCCCACCAGCCCACAGATGCCTTCCTCAGCCAAAAACCTTCCTCAAGCTTCGCAAACAAGTCTCCCAAATGTCCAAAAGGTTGTTGCACCTTGTAGCTACGAATTTGCGACATTTCCCCACCAAATTCAACTCAAATCCTCTTCAAATTAATCCAATTGAAGCCTAAAAAATTCAGCCAATGTGTCCACACTTAATTCCATATTTTTCCTTGCCAATTAGTCCAACTTGAATGCTAGAAGAGCAACAAAAAACAGCCCTCTAATTTTCCTGGTCCAAAAACTTTCAAATTTGATTTTTCGCCAAAAACTCGGGTTTGCAGAAAAATCTTCAGAGGATGAGTCGACATTCCTAAAATAAATTTTAACATGATTTTAGCGTGACCTAACCTAACTGAATTCAAATTCACGGTTAATTTCAATCGGGCGTGATTTTAGCGTGACCTAACCTACTGGGTAACATTTAGGAATTTTTAGTACAATTGACCCATGGTTGATTATTTTCAGGCCACATTGTCACGCGCCGAACCCCGGGCATGCACACACCCCTTGGTGGTCGACTAAAATTGGCGACGTTCCTAGGACACATCGCCGACCCTTGTTATTTTATGCACATGCGAAAGCGAATTAAACAAACCCCCTAACAACAACAAACATGGGATAGTAAAAGCAGGATAACCATTTTTCACAAACCAAACTTTATAAGCATAGCAAGTTGGTCCTACTAATCTATACAAATGAGTCTCGTCTCAAAAGAAACTACCAAGCCACCTAAACTTCGGACCCTTCCACCTTAGACTCCGGATCCTCCATTCTAGAGACCTAAAAAATTGTAAACCACGATGGGGTGAGAATAAATCTCGGTGAGTCAACACTTTAAACCTCGATTAGGACGAGAATTCACTTAGAGGCGTCCTAAACATGCACCACTCAGGACTTACCTCGCCTCAGCACTTTCCTGCATATTAGTACACCTCATAAACACTAATGCATATAGCAAATGCATTCAAGAACTGGAACACATCGATTCACTCATCAAATATTCATAGAAGTCTCGATTATAAGGCCAAATCGTTATGACACGTTACATTCCATGCCACACAATTTCGTTCCATAATTAGGCTCGGGTAACTCATATCGGTGGTTCAATCCACACCCGATATTCACTCTCAATAACCAAACTCCATATTCTAACTCAAGGTTCTAGAGGTGACCCTCACGAAGTTCCGTTATTATGTGGCACTTAGTCCCTGACCACAATTAGTAACAGTACAAGGTTCTAAAGGTGACTCACATGAAGTCATGCTATGATGTAGCACTTAGTCCCTGACCACAATGAGCAATAGCTCAAGGTTCTAGAGGTGACTCACACGAAATTCCGTTATTGTGTAGCACTTAGTCCTTTTTCCATATACAGTACTAATACAAGATTCTAGAGGTGGCTTCCACGAAGTCACACTATCGTGTAGCACTTAGCCCTTGATTATGCAAGATAGTAGTGCAAAGTTCTAGAGGTGACTCCCATGTGACTCAGTTCACCATGTAGCACTTAGCCCCTGACTACAATAAGCAACGGTACAAGATTCTAGATGTGGCTCACACGAAGTTCTGTTATTGTGTAGCACTTAGTCCTTTTCAACATACAGCACTAGTATAAGGTTCTAGAGGTGGCTCCCATGAAATCACGTTGTCGTGTAGCACTTAGCCCTCGATTATGCAAGACAGTAGTGCAAAGTTCTAAAGGTGGCTCCCATGTGACTCAGTTCACCATGTAGCACTTAGCACTTGACTATAATAAACAATGGTAGAAGATTCTAAATGTGGCTCACACGAAGATACGTTATCGTGTAGTACTTAGTTCTTTACTAGCTCACCACCCATTCGGTTTCCTCCACACAACACATGTGATTGCCCAAGCACATCACCTCATCTTTCAATAGTCCTCACATAATCATCGCCATGGCACAACCATTCACACATCATCATACACAAGTTCCAAGCATGTCACAAACCAACCATATCATCAAATATGCACAAACCAACAAACATTGCACCAATAACACCACAAAATCATAACCGGCCCTAACTGGTAGAAACGGTCCACTCACGCGTCTTCGAGTTTAAATCCAGAATCTTAATCAAACGAGTTCAGAAAATTCTCAAATTTGAATATGTTGTAAAGGACACATAAATGAACATTTTTTCTTGAAGATGCCTTAACCTAGATCTTTCTAGATTAAGCCCAGTAAATCACTCAATCCAATACAAAAAACTTTGTTCGTTTCCAGAAAGTTTATTTTCCAAAATTAGTTTGGTTTGAGACACAAAACTTGCACCAAAATTAGTATGTTAAAATAGAAAATGTGAAAAACAACTTTTATGAAGAAACCATTTTTAAATTAGAACCCTAAGAGTTGATAAAAATCCCTAGAATTCCGAAAGGTCACAAATTCCACCACAAGTCCGAGATTCTATTGGCAAATGACGAAGCTGAAATCTCATACTTTTAAATCTCTAAAAATATTGAGTAAAATATATGTCATAGTTGAAAATATCTAAAATATTTCTCAAGAGTGAATCAACCTCAAATTCGCAACCCATTTCGATCTACAAAAATGGCAAACGGTGAGGGTCCAGAAACCAGATCTAGGAGAAATCCAACAAATTGGGTTAATTCACCTTCATTAGTGCTGATCTCACCAATTAGATTAACACTAATCTATATTAAGACTAATCTAACCATCTTAGATTAGCACTAATCCATCTTAAGGCTAATCTCACTTAGTACAAATCTAACTAAGCTAATTAACATTAATCTAACCTCCTAAGTGCAATTAACAGCCCAATCAAAGATTAGGAAGTTAACTCACCAGATTAGTGAATTGACAAGTCCACGGCGACAGTGGTGCGACGACAGTGAGATCCCGTGTCTAAGTCGGCACCAATGGAGGCTCAAAAGAAGCCGAAAAACACCTCGCAAGCCTCATGGTTGCTGCTAGTCTTCAGTTTTGAAACTTGTTGGTTCGGTTCTATTCTAGCCTGAACTGAGCTAGTCTCGGTGGCTAGCGGTGCGGCAAGAAGGTGGTGAGACAGTGGCTGCTTGAAGGGCTTGATGCTGCTGCTGGCGGGTTGATTCTAGAGTGTTGGGCGTGAAGATGGGCTGGTTGTTGAAGATGAAAGGAAACGTGGGCTGTTGCTGAGTGGTGTTGATGTGTGTGGACGTGTGGGGATGACGAAAGGTGAGGTGGAGAAGATGGGCTCGTGAGGGGATGTTAGTGTTGGGGTGGTGCAGATAATGAGCGGCAGCAAGAAAGAAGGAAAAGGCTGGAGGCGTGAGGAATGGTGAAAGAGAAGGAGATGTGAGGGAAAGAAATGGGTGCCACAGATGAGGGGAAGTGGGCGAGCAGCAGAAGCTAAGGGGGATGTGCGTGAAAGAGAGGGAGAGTGGGAGAGATGGTCAAAGAAAAAATCCTAAACACTCATTGCCAACCCCTAAAGTCTTCATTCTTAAGGTCAAACACTCCTCTAATCACATATTAGCCTTCAAATCTCACAAACAAACTAAATCATTTTGGGCACCAAAAATCCACCTTTCCCTCTTGATCCGAATTTCACTTTTCTTTTCTGATTTGTCCGAAAACTGATTTTTCCGCAAAATTCTGAACTCGTCGAAATTTCTCTGAAAGACGAGACGAGGTCCTAAAAATGAATCGTGACACGCTCGAACGTTCAATTCCTGAAACCGAGCTCAATTTCATGGTTAAAATCGACCGGACGCGATTTTAGTCCAATCCAACCTACCAGGTAGCTTTTAGAGATTTTACTACGGTTATATCGCTTAATGACTTCACCTAATAGGTTAGTTAACTCCTGAGTAATCAGCTCAGAAAAAAATGACCATAGGCACATCGGTGAAAAGCCCATTTCATTTTATCGGGACGGGTCGAAAATTAAGGATGTCACACACATTGTGCATCTTCCACTCATTGGCAACTCTCAGTCGTTGTGAAAATTTCAAAATTTCAAATACGGGCATAGGGTACAGAAATGACAGAAAAATCAGTTTAGTGCCTTTCAACGAGAATTTTGCAATTAGGTGGAATCGCCAACACTTTAATCACATACCTTAGTCGAATCGACCTTTCTCCGATCTCTGATCGATTTTGATAGTGTCATATTGACCCTTGCAGATTAGCATAGTCGAGCAATCGAATTATAGTCGAATTCTCGAGTCTATTGCGTTAAAATCCCTTAACGACTTCACGAGATAGACTAGTTATCTCGTGAGTGATTAGCTCAGAGAAAAGAAATATAGGTGTGTCAATGAAAAGCCCAACTTATTTGATTGATAACAGAATCAGAAAAGCAAGATGTCACAACTCTTCCCCTCTTATAAAAATTTTGTCCTCAAAATTTAAACCTATTACAAAAATCTTAAACAAAAAGGTGGGGGTATTGTCGTCTCATCGAGTCTTCACTTTCCCAGGTTGCTCCTTCTGTCCCGTGATGTTGCCAGACCACTTTAACTAACGGGATCGTCTTGTTGCGCAAAATCTGCTTCTTCTAATCTACAATCTAAATCGGTCTCTCCACGTACGACACTCTGTTGTCCACATCTAACTCTTCAAAATTTAGCACGTGGGTTAGGTCAGGTTCATACTTTCTCAACATCGACACGTGGAAGACGTCATGCACTTGCGTCAGTCTCGGCGGCAACGCAAGACAATACGCTAAAGTCCCTATCCTTTCTAGAATCTCAAAGGGACCTAAGTACCCCTCATCGGTGACACATTCAAAAAGACGTTCTCACTAACTTAGAATTCCAATGGTCTTTGACGCTTATTTGCATAACTTTTCTGGTGGCTCTTAGCGGTCTTTTATGGCAGGGCTTTGGCGGCTTTGGGCTTGTGATGTTTCGTTCTCTGACTTCATCCCAACATACCAACGTTCTACACGCTCTGCCATACAATGTTTCAAAATGTGTCATTTGAATACTCTACTGGTAGTTGTTGTTGTAGGCGAACTCAACAAGATGAAGCTATTCCTTTCAGCTTCCTTTGAAGTCTAGCACACACACTCTCAACATGTCCTCAAGAATCTGAATCATCCTTTTAGACTGGCCATCTGTCTGTGGATGGTAAGCTATGCTGAATTGCAACTTTGTTCCTAAGGCGATCTGCAAACTATTCCAAAAAGTAGCTGTAAATCTCGAGTCTCTATCAAATGTAATTGTCACTAGGACTCCATGCAAACAAACAATCTGACACACATACAATTCTGCATATCTGTCCAAAGTAAGGTCCTTCCATACTGCGATGAAATGGGCAAACTTCATCAATCTATCGACCACAACCCAAATGGAAACATTACCCCTCTAACTCCTTAGTAAGCCCATCACAAAGTCCATTGTGATATGTTCCCATTTCCACACGAGAATCTCGAGAGGTTGTAGAAGTCCTCCCGGCTTACAATGTTGTGCCTTTACTTGCTGATATATTAGACATTTGGCGACATGCTTGGTGATATCCGCCTTCATATCGGACCACCAATAGTGTTGATGTAGATTTTGATACATCTTCGTACTGCCTGGATGAATGCTGTAACTGCTACGATGAGCTTCTAATAAGATCTCTTCTTTAAGGTTTGCATCGTCAAGTACACACAATCATCCTCAGAACCTCAGTGTTCCATCATCAGAAATCTAAAAGTCAGCCTTTCTCTTTTCGGTATCCTCTTGCAAGATTTTCTGAATTTCTGGGTCAGTCAACTGAAGCGTCTTGATCCTTATCTGCACTTCCGGTTCAATTCTAAGAGTAGCCATAAGATTTGAAAGGTAGCCTACCTCAAATTTGAAAACCGAATCTTGAGCTTTCTCGAGTAAAATCCATTCTTTGATCACCATCTGTGCTATTGAAGATTTCCCACTCAACGCATCTGCGAGCTTACCTTGTTAGCCTTTCCATGATGATACATGATGTCGCAATCATAGTCTTTAAGAAGTTCCATCCAGCGACGCTGTCTCATATTCAACTCTTTATGAGAGAATAGATACTTGAGACTTTGATGATTCGTAAAGATCTGGAACCTTTCTCCACACAAGTAATGTCTCCAAATCTTCAGGGCAAAAATAATCGCTACAAGTTCCAAGTCATACATCAAATAATTCAGCTCGTGAGGTCTCGACTAATGGGACACCTATGCAACGACTCTGTCATGTTGCATTAACACATAACCCAGTCCTCTAAACGACGCATCACTATAAATCTCGTACCCTCCAGGACTAGATGGAATGGTCAACACTGGTGTAGTAGTCAGCTTATGCTTAAGCTCTTGGAAACTACACTCACACTTATTTGTCCACACAAACTTCTTTTCCTTCTTCAAAAGTCGAGTTAATGGCAAGGCTAAAGCTGAAAATCCCTCCACGAACCTTTTGTAGTACCTTACTAAACCCAAAAAGCTTATGATCTTTGTCACTCTCGTCAGTCTTGGCTAGCTGATAACTGCTTCAATCTTGGTCAAGTCCACGAAGATTCCCTCACCTGAAATCACGTGACCTAGGAAAGCAACATGAGTCAACTAAAACTTACACTTATTGAACTTACCATACAGTTCATGATTCCTCAGTGTCTAAAGCACCATCCTCAAATGTATTTCGTGCTCCTCTGAACTTCTCGAGTACACTAGGATATCGTCAATGAACATGATCACAAACTGATCTAGATACTCTTTGAAAATTTGGTTCATCAAATCCATGAAAGTAGTTGGGGCGTTCATCAAACCAAACGGCATTACGGTGAACTCATAATGGTTGTATAGCGTGCGAAACACTAACTTTGGTATGTCAACTTTTTTGATTCTCAGCTGATGATACCCTAAACCTCAAGTCAATCTTAGAAAATATCGATACTCCTTGCAATTGGTCAAACAAGTCGTCGATTCTCGGCAGCGGATACTTATTCTTTATTGTCACCTGATTGAGTTGACAATAGTCGATGCATAGCACAACGAACCATCCTTCTCCTTCACGAATAGAACTGGTGCTCCTCAAGGTGATGCATTGGGACGTATAAATCTCTTATCCAACAACTCCTACATTTGCACCTTTAATTCTTTCAACTTTGACAATGCCATGTGGTAAAAAGTCTTAGAGATTGGCTCTGTCCCAGGGGCCAATTCAATCAAGAACTCAATCTCCCTTTCTGGAGGTAGGCCTGGCAATTCTTTCGGGAACACGTCTGGAAACTCTTGTACCACTACGATATTTTTGATCTTCAGCTCCTCAACTGTCGTATCCATGACAATTGCCAAGTAACCTTGATAACCCCCGTCTAACAAACGGGTTGACTCAAGCGACGAGATTAAGGAAATTGAGGGTCCTCCTCGACTCCCAATAAACTTGAACTTTCACCCACTAACAAGTTAAACTAAATCGCTTTACGATAGCAGTCCATTTTAGCTTGTTTCTTGGTGAGCCAATTCATGCTAATTATTACGTCAAAATCATACATGGCTAGGACTATCAAATCTATCCTCCCCTCTCGCTCACCAATCATTAACTTGCAACCCGGACAGCCCATTGTAGACAACGCCTTATCCTTTAGCGGTGTAGATATACTAACCACTGACTCCAACATTTCAGGACTCAACCCTACTAGCTTAACAAATTGCTCAGCTATAAACAAATGAGTTGTGCCAAGGTCAAATAAAGTATAAGCAGCATGGTCATTCAATAAGACCGTACCTGTGATCACATCAGGCGCTTCCTCAGCCTGTCTTCTGGTGACAGCGTATACTCTTCCTTGCGCTGGAGGTATGTTCAGTCCATCCCGTGGTGCGTTCTGTGGCGCAAACTCCCTATTATGACCCATTGGTGGCGGGGGCGGCAACTACTGTGGTCTCCTCAGCTTTCTAGGATAGTCTTTGGCCAAGTGATCTTACTAGCCACACTCCAAAACAAACACCCGCCTAAATGGCACGGGGGCTGATCCGTGTCGTCTTTTGTAGTAGCGACACATGCCCATTTGGCTCGACGTTGACTTACCTATCCCACTCTTCCTGTTAGGCGGAACATGGTACCTTCCTCTTATCATAAGTTTCTTCCCAAACCTATTTCCATCTCTTGAACCAAATCTCGACCCGGATGTAGCTTACTTGTTCATTAGATTCCTCTCTATCAACTAGTTGAGCCCACCATATAGTTCATTAGTAATCTTTCGGGTTGAATGGCACCAGGGATTCTTTAGCTCGATTGGAGGCCATTCTAAACCTCCTAGCTCTATCTTGGATCTTCTATCAGCCTCAAGGCCTACTACGATAGCTTTGCAAACTTGGCCTCATACTGGTCCATAGTCATCAAACCCTAACGAATGCGCTGAAATTCCTCCATCTTCTGTTCCCTTACACTATCATAAAAGTACTTGCCGTTGAACACTGCAACGAAGGAATTCCACTTCGGAACAACACCTTCGGGGAACACTACTCCTCTGGTGGCCCTCCACCAAGTGTTTGCGTTTCCCTACAAGCTGATAGACTGCAAGAACGAATTTCTCTTCCTCTGTGCACCTCAGCAGTACAAAGGCCTTCTCCAAATCTTGGACCGAAAGTGTTGCAGCCTCGGGGTCTCCTACACTAATGAACCTCAGTGGGTTTAGCTTTAGAAATTGTTCCACCAACTTGTGCATTAGCCTCTCGGCAACCACGTTTCTCGGTGAAACTTCGACAGGTGCGGCTGCGGTAGCAACGGCAAAGAGTAGCGGATTGTAGCGGTGGTGGTAATGGTGGCGGCTTGATTCTAGGCCTACTGCCTCCATCAAAGCCCCAAGCATCTCAAGCGCCTGAACAATCCCATCCATTCTAGGATCGCCAATGGCTGCTACCCCAGCACCGACTGGAGGCGGTGCTACTCCACTTGCGCTAGCCTAAGCCTGCGCTCTACCATGACCACCTCGAGTACTGACCCTTGTCGGCGTCTTACCCCAAGTCACTGCTCCAATGGTCCTCTTCCTAGGAGTCCTCTGCTCCTGATCATTCATCTTGTAGGATTCTTACAAAACCTGCTTTCCAATTCTACATAGAATTAGAAATTAAGTGATCACACAAAAAAAACTACCAAACAGCTATCAATCACATGCATCAGTATAAAATAAAGGTCGTTCCTACTAACTATCCTATAACACATTGCACCATATCACACCAACAACGAACCATCTTTGATACCACTTTGAGCGGGAATGTCACGCCCTGAACCTCGAGCGCGCGCGCATCCCTCGGTGGTCGATAAAATTGCGACGTCCTAGGACGCGTTGCCGACCCATTCATTTTATTGCACATGCCAAAGCGAATAAAAACCCCCAAGACAACTCGGCATGGGATAGAAAAGTAGGATAAAATTTTCAAACAAAACACTTTTTATAAACAAACTTGTTTATCAAAACTAAAAAGATCGGCTTTCAAAAAGAAACTATCCTATGACCTACTAGTCGGACACATTCACCGATCCTTCGGACTCCACCTTCACAGGCTCTGGGGGCTTTGGGTCCTCCATGACCCCATCAGGAGGGTCAGCAGCACCCTCATCTAGAGCGGTGTTGACCGCAACAACGGGATATCAAATCCCTAAAAGGGACCTACCTTATACCCATTGAGTCCATGGCGAAACCACGGCCCAAATTGATGAGGTACGCTCTGAGGTAGGCCCTCATCGACCCAGACAGTGGTCACAACTAGCTCATAGATCCAATGACTCCTGGGGACAGAGACGTCTAAGCTCCACTCGGTAACACTTGAGGCTAACAAAAACGTTTCGGAGGGACCACCATCTAAGGACCTGAAAAGAATGAGCCCACGACGGGTTGAGACAACATCTCAGCAAGTTCACTCCCCTAAACCCCTATTAGGAAGGAAATACACCTAACCGCATAATCACACAAACACAAAGACTCACCTTGTCTCAGATCCTCCCTACATGTCAGTATGGTTCATATCATAGACATAAGACATAATAAAACTCAATCAATTGAAATACCTCAACTTATATCTCAATAAACACAAGGGTCCCAATTATAATGCCAAATTGTTATGACATGTCCCATACTGTACCACACGATTTTGTCCCGTAATCAGGCGCAGTTAAGACACTCAATCATGTGGTCCAATTTTATCACGGCTCAACAGGCACGGCCTACTCAACGTTTGGCGGTCTACTGGCATAACCAGGCATCGTCTCACCCCATTGAGCACGGCAACGTCTACCTCGAGACGGCAATCCCGAAGGAGCATCGATCCAGTTCAGCCTCTACCGCAATCTGGCATCCATTGCTAGGGCATCCCAAATAGGGGCAATGTCCACCCGACGCACATCGGGGACGGGTTCTCTTATCCATCACACCAATCATTCCAATTCCCAACCAAAACACCTTGCATTGCATTCAAATGTCCCAATTAAAATAATGTACTTGGCCCATTTTCTTTGTATTAAAAACATACGATGAAAATAATCGTGTGTGGGTACATAGTCAATTCAAACTTTAAAAATTGATATTTTCTTTTAAAATCCCACTATTTGATATATAGTCTTTAAAAACATTTTTGATGCCAAAACCCAACACCTGGTAATTTCTAATTAATTACCAAAATTTCGTAATTTTGAAATAAATACTCAAAATTACAATCACCACTCAATTTGCACAAATTAACATTCAATTGCATAAATTAAGCACACCACTATGATCAGCCCAAAATTCTGGTCACCGGCTATCCCGGTATAATTTCAAAAAGATATTAAATAATTAAATAAATAGCAAAATTAATTAAATAAATACAAATTAAATCAATAAATACATACTTAGAACTAATAATGCTAATCTAACCACCTAATGGACTAATTAAATTATTCTAACCATTCTAACTACAATACAACATAATAAACTAACTAACTACAATTTCTAACCACCTAATTAGCTAATTTAACTAACCTAAATTAACTAAAAACAAGATTTATATTAATCTAACACTAATCTAATCATTAACCTCATAAGCAAGGTTTAGTGAGTAAATTCACTGGTTTAGTGGGCCAATGAGTCCATGGTGACGGCGATGCCAAGGCAAGAGAGAACTCAAGCTTGAAGAGTGACACTCGAGGTCCGAGAGGCCTAAAATGGGCCTCGAAGCTCTTAGCTAGGGACTGAGAATTTGGTTCTGTCCAAGGGCTGAAGTGGCTGGATCGGGCACGGCACGCTGGAAAAGGAGGGGGCACGACCAAGCGGCTTAGACGGGCGACAGAGGTTTTCGATGATGACGGACGGTGGCTAGAATAGCTTCGGCGGATGGCAACAACAAGTTGAGGCGAGCGGGCAACGCACGAAACTGCGCGGACACGAAAGCGGCGGCCTAGTTGCGCGGGTGCTGGGACACGCGCGGGCATTCGGGGACGGCGGTGGACGGCGGTCGGCAAGCTAGCTAATCTTGGCTGGTTTCTCTAGTTTGCCAGCTGGTCTTTGAGCTCTCAACACTTCAATAATGGAAATGAGAGAAGAAGAGGAACACGAAGGGGGACCACCAAAATGCCTCAAAGTCCTCAAAATATCCTAAACACTTCAGTTCTATGCCCCCCATCTTGTGGCTACCATCCTTAGCCAAAAACCACCAAATTTTTCCTAAACAAGCCATTCAAATGGTCCAAAATGTTGCTGCACCCCCTAGCTACGAATTTGTGACATTTCCCCACCAAATTCAACTCAAATCCTCTTCAAATTAATCCAATTGAAGCCTAAAAAATTCAGCCAAGGTGTCCACACTTAATTCTACATTTGTCCTTGCCAATTTGTCCAACTTAAATGCCAAAATGCAACAAAAAACGGCCCACTAATTTTTCCGGTCCAAAAACGCCCAAATTTGATTTTTCACCAAAAACTCGGGTTTGAGAAAATTTTTCGAAGAATGAGTTGATGTTCCTAAAATGAATCGTGACATGACAGAACTTTCAATTTCTGAAATCAGGTTCAAATTCGCGGTTAATTTCAACCGGGTGCGATTTTAGCGTGACTTAACCTACCGAGTAGCTTTTAGGAGTTCTTAGTGCAATTGACCCATGGTCAATTATTTTCGAGCCACATTGTACATTTTTGACTCATTGGCGACTCTCCATTGTCGTAAAAATCTCAAGGTTTCAAATACGGGCACAAGATATAGAAATGATAAAAAAAAAAACAGTTTAGTGTCGTTTAATGAGAATTTTGCAATTAGGTGGAATCACCCACACTTTAATCACGTACCTCAGTCGAATCAACCTATCTCCGATCTCTTATCGATTTTGATAGTGTCGTATTGACTCTTGCAGATTAGCACGGTTGAGCGGTCAATTTCTGGTCAAATTCTCAAGTCTATTGCGTTAAAATCCCTTAACGGCTTCACTAGATAGACTAGTTATCTTGTGAGTGATCAACTCAAAGAAAAGAACTATAGGCGTGTTGATGAAAAGCCCAACTTATTTAATTGAAAATAGAATAAGAAAATCATGACGTCACAAATGCCCATAAAGTCCTAAGATCACCCCATTTTGGAAAGTAAACAGAAGACTGATGATTAAGAGTGATTGATTAGATGGTCAATGTTATTAATAAATATCACTTGACTAACAGCTTAATCAGTTAAAATGCAACTGGTGGAATGGAAAAGAGAGAGATTATATTCCCATCAATGGTGGTACACTTTTTTTTTCTTTTTAGGAAAAAGTAGTCACCATGGTCGATGTATTTTATCCATTTAGGCTATATATGGTCATTCGAATTTCTAACAAGGATATGACTGGATATGATAAAATATGAAATTCAGGGGATTTTGCTATATCTTATCTATTGTTTAGT